>NW_007251831.1:142482-225918 GCF_000164805.1 Carlito syrichta
TCAACTCTAAATCCATCCAAGTTGCTGCGAAGTTCATATGTTTGTCCTTCTTTATGACTGGATAATATTCCATTGTGTATATGTACCACATTTTAAAAATCCAGTCCAGCCTCAATGGGCAGTATGGTTGGTTCCATGTTTTTGCTATTGTTAGCTGCAACAAACATATATGTGCAGGTATCTTTTTTGCAGAACGATTTGAGTTCCTCCGGGTATATTCCCAATAGGGGAATTGCTGGGTCATATGGAAGGTCAATTTCTGTTCTTTCAGGAATCGCCACACTGTCTTCCAAAGAGGTTGCACTAGTTTGCATTCCCACCAGCAGTGTAGAAGCATTCCTTTTTCTCCTCACCCTCATCAGCTTCTGTTGTTTGTTTTATTAATGATGGCCATTCTTATTGGGGTTATGTGGTATCTCAAGGTGGTTTTGATTTGCATTTCTCTGATGATTAGTGAGGCTGAATACTTTTTCATGTGTCTTAAAACGATTTTTTAACACATCAAATTTAATGCCTTTTTGTGGTTCTGCCATTTTTTGTCTCACCTCTTCCACATGGGAAAAACACTTCCCTGTGAAGACTTTTTTCATCTAGTGAAACAAACAAAAAAAGGTTGCTCAGGGTGAGACCAGGTGAATAGAGAAGGTGGAGCATGGGAGTTATGCCATTTTTTAATCAAAAACTGCTGAACACTCAGCCCTGTGTGGGCAGGTGCATCGTCATGGTGGAAGACCCAATCACCTATTTGCCACAACTCAGGAATTTCTTCCACAAATTATGACTCAATCTTCTCAAAACTTCTGGATAAAAACTTTGGTTTACTGTTCGATGGAGCAAATTCCAGGAGTACTACAAGGGACCTGTTCTCCAAAGGATAATTCTGGTTTTTGGGAGAGTCCGCCATGCAATTATTATTTGTCAAGTTTTTTTTTTAAAATCAAAAAGTCCTTAAACATAAAGAAAGGAGTCCAAACTAAAATTTGAAAATGGAAAAATACAGTAATTAAAATACACAAACTTTAGAGAACGGACTCAATATTAATATGGAAGGGAAAGAGAAAAGAATAAATCAACTGGGTGATGTAACAATTGAAATTGTCCAATCTGAACAAGAGAAAAAAATATAGACTGAAAAAATATGAACAGAGCCTAAGGAATTTGTGGGATTGCAACAAAATATCTAAAATTTGAGTCCAAGAAAGAAAGGAGAAAGAGGGCAGGGCTGAAAAAATACTCCAAGAAGTAATGGCTAAAAACTTCCCCGACTCAGTAAAAGACATAAACTTACTGATTCAAAAAACTGAGTGAACCCCAAACAGAATAAACCCAAAGAAATTCACATCGAATGCATTATAGTCAAACAACAGAAAATTAAAGAAAAAGAAAGTCTTGAAAGCAATGAGAGCCAAGACGCCAAGTGCTGAAAGAAAAAGTTTGTCAACCCCCAATACCAAATCCAATGAAAACACCCTTCAGCAATGAAGAGGAATCAAGGCCTTCTTAGATGAAGGTAAAGTAGGAGAATTTGTCACCAGAAGACACATCTTAAAGACTACCATAAATTCTCTGCACAGAAAAGGGAAGGCATAAAAGAAGGAACCTCAGAATATCAGGAAAGGAAGAGAACACTGTGAGAAAAATGTGGCCAAATCCAAGAAACTTTTTTTCTCCTCCTGGGTTTTCTAAATTATATTTGACAGTGGAAGCAAACATTATAGCACTGTCTGGTATGATTTTAAATGTACATAGAGAAAATATTTCAGACAATTATAGGCAGGTAGAGTAAGGGGATATAAAGGGTGGTAAGGTTTTTATACTTCATTTGAACTGGTAAAATGGTGACATTAGTAGTCTGTGATAAATTATGCACATATACTATAATACCTAGAGCAGTCCTCAAAATAGTTACACACAGATAGATATACACTAAGAAATTTACAAATAAATCAAAATGGAATTTTAAAAAATGTTCAATTATCCCACAGAAAGGCAAGACAAACAAAAATAACAGGAAACACAAAGAGAAGCTCAAACAGAAAAAGGTAGACAAGCTGAAACACATCAATAATTACATAAATTACAAATTGTCTAAATATGCCAATTAAAAAGAGAGATTGACAGAGTAAATGAAATAACATGTTCAAATTATATGCTGTTTACCAGAATTTTACTTCAAATATAACAATATAGGCAGATTGATAGTAAAACGATACAATGAGATTTATCCTGAAAACATTAACCAGTGGAAGCAGAAATGCTATATTATCACAATTCTAAACAAGAAAATTATCAGAGACAGAAAAGGTTACTATATAATGATAAAGGGTTAATCCATTAGGAAGACTTAGCAATCCTAAGTATGTAAGAAGTGCTGCAAAATATGTCAAGAAACTATAGAACTGAAAGGGGTAAATAAGTAACCCACAATTATATTTGGGGATTTTTAACACCTTCTTTCAATAATTGACAGAACATGTGGACAGAAAATCGAAAAGGATATAAGAGAACTAAACACCACCATCAACCAACAATGTATAATTGACATTTATAGGACACTGTACTCAAGAAATCTAAATACACATTCTTTTAAGTGTCCGTGGGACTTATTCCAACATAGGTCATAACCTAGACACACACAAACACACACATATACACAACTCATCAAATTTTAAAGAATTATAATTATACAGAGTGTATATACTATTCACCTGGATACAAACTTGAAATCTACAAGAAAGATACAAGAAAATCTATAAGTAATTAGAAATCAAACAGTATATTTCTAAATAATCCATGATTCAAAGAGGAAATCTTAGAGAAAATTTTAAAAATACATGAAAAATGGAAAGGAAAACACAATGTATTAAAATTTGTGGGACAAACTCAGCAATTAAACAAACAACCCAATATAAAAAATAGACAAATGACTTAAACATTTATCCAAAGAAGATACATGAATGGCCAGCAAACAAATTGTGCTCAAAGTCTCTAATCATTAGGGAGATCAAAATCAAAATGAGATACCACTCATTTTGGATGGTTATTATTAAAATATCCATGGATGGTTATTATTAAGATAAATAGAGAATAACAAGTGTTAAGAAAAATGTGAAGAAATAGATATCCTTGTGCATTGCTAGTGGGAGTATAAAATAGTACAGCTGTTGTGAAAAATGGTATGGCTGTTCCTCCAAAAATTAAACATAGAATTACAATATGATCCAACAATTTCACTTCTGGGAATATACCCTCACAATTGAACGCCAGCACTCTAACATGGATTTGCATACCGATATTCATACCAGTATTATTCATAAAAGTGAAAGTGACCCAAGTGCCCATTGACAGATGCATGAATAAACAATATGTTGTACATACAATGCAATATTATTCAGCCTTAAAAAAGAAGGAAATTTTGACTTGCCACAACAAGGATGAACTTTGAAGACATGCTAAGTGAAACAAGTCAATCACAAAAGGACAGATATTGTATGATTTCATCGATATGTGATTCTTAGAATAGTCAAATACATGGAGATGGAAAATTGGTGGTTTTCAGGGGCTGGGGACAGAGAGAATGGGGAGTTCTTGTTTTAACAGGTGCATAGTTACAATTTGAGAAGATGAAAAGTTCTGACGATAGATGGTGGTGATAATTTCAGAACAATATAAATGTAGTTAATGTCACAGAACCATGCACTTGAAAGTGGTTAAAATGATAAATTTTATGCGATGTGTATTTTATCACAGTAAGAAAATGTGGGACATTGTTAAAACAGTTCTGAGAGGGACATTTATAACACTAAATGTACACTTTAAAAAAGAGGAAACAATCTCTAGCCAATAATCTAAGGTTCCAGATCAAGAATCTAAAAATATAAAAGTAAAATAAACGCAGAACATGCAGATAGAGGAAATAATAAAGATACTATCAGAAATAAGTGAAATTGAAAAAGAAAACTGTAGAGAAATTCAATGAAACAAAGAACTTGTTCTTCACAAAATTAATATAATTGACAAACTTCTACCAAGACGGACACAGAAAAAAAGGGAGATGATTCAAATCACCGATATCAGAAATGAATTACAGTATATCATTACAGACTGTCTGTAACATATATCAAGTGTTTGACACATTAAGTTTGACAAACGTTATGAAACTTCTAAACCATCAAGTAGACCCTGGGACTCAGGTGACTTGGTGCACAGGGACTCTTGTTGAAACCTTCTTCAGCAGGTCAAAAATGTTTTTTGGTCATTTGCCATGTGAAAATGCATCCTTCATCTGAGAACAAACTTGATTAAACTGTTACATGGAGTGCCTTGTACAGCAAGCTCAGTCTGTTTCATTTCATTGAGATAATGTATTTAAGTCATAGCAAGAAACCGAATGAGAGCATGTAAGTTTCCTTACATTTTTCATTGTCGTGAACATTTTTACGTGATTGCTACTTTATAATAGCTCCATTAGAGAAAAAAAAATAACTGCTTCTACATCCCAAATGATGTCATTGCTGTCATTGGGTGTAAATGAAGGAGAGTCATCTCATGGTAGAAAGGAATGACAAGGTTATGCCTATGTAGCTTGACTGTCAATGAACCTTCTTTATTCAACTTCTCACAAGATAGCTGGCATCTGGATGATTGACAAGATTAAGACGCTATTGAGTCATGTTTAGACTTTTGAAACTCAAAGTAGAAAATTTTCAGTATAAGAATGCTGAGAAATCTGAATATGTACTATCTGATTGCTAGTCAATGTTGTAGAAAATGTGTACTTTGTTGAGAAACCACTATGACTGCTGTTTGTCAAGTTCTCAACATTTCACTCACTGATTATAAAAAGAATATTTATATGATTAGGCCCTGGAGAAGGAGAACGCAGCCCATACTGGTTTTGAGACACAATTTCTCCTGAAACACCAGAGAAAGGCATTGTCATATATGCTATTTAAAGACATAGAAATTACTGCAATTACATAGAATGGTGTTCCTCAAACTTTTGACAACTTTAGATTATCAATTTAAAGTATGCTTTTTAAAAATTCATTAAAGTTTTAAGCAGTACAAGTAAACACAGTGTTTAAAAATGGATAATTGTTATGATTATTTCAGGTCAATGAGATATATGAAGTTATTTTAAATCTTTCATCAAAGTTTTTTGTCTGATTTAATAATAAATGGCTATAGTAGACAATCAGATTTCTCAGCATCAGATTTCTCATGAGTTGTTTGAATTCATTACATACTTTGGATATTAACTCTTATCAGACATGTGGCTTGCAAATAATTTCTCTTGTTCTTATTTCACTTTGTTTTAACTATTTCCTTGGCTGTGCAGAAGCTTTTTAACTGAAAACAATTCCTTTTGTCTAGTTTTGCTTTTGTTGCCGGTCCTTTTGGGGTCTAGAAATGATGTAAGTGTCCATCCATGGATGAATTTCTCTCTCTCTCTCTCTCTCTCTCTCTCTCTCTCTCTCTGTATGTGTCTGTCTTGTCTGTCTCTCACACATACAGACATGATGGAATACTATGCTGTCTTAAAAAAGAAGAAAATCATGTCAAGAACAAATCTGAAGGACATTATGCTAAGTGAAATAAGCTAGGCACAGAAAGACAAGTACAGCATAATCTCATTACATGTAGAATCTAAAAAAGCTGAACTCACAGAAGAGAGTAAAATGTGGTACCAGGAGTGGTGGGGGAAGATTGGGAGATGTTGGTCAAAAGATATGAAGTTTCAGTTAGACAGGAGAAATAAGTTCTGGAGCTCTATTAAACAGCATTTTGACTATATTTAACAATAATATAATGTATACTTAAAAATTGCTAAAATGGTAGATTCTAAATATCTTCACAAAAAATAAGTATGTGAAATGATGTTTATGTTAATTGCTTTTATTTATATTCATCACACATATACACATATCAAAACATTACATTCTATACTGTAAATATATACAATTTTTATTTGTCAATTTAGCCTTAATAAAACTGAAAATAAGCTGAAACAGAGAAAATTCAAAAAAGAATATGTCATCTGATAAGGGGTTAATATTCAACATATATAAGGGACTCAACTTAATAGTAAGTAAACAAATAACATGATTTAAAATAAACAAAGAACTTGAATAGATATTCCTCAAAAGAAGACATACAAATAGACAACAAATATATGAAAAATATGCTCAGCATCCCTAATCATCAGGGAAATGTAAATTAAAATCACAATGGGATATCACCTCACACCTGCTAGGATGACCATTATCAAAAAGACAAAAGATAACTCTTCTATATTGTTGATGGTCTTATAAATTAGTACAGCCATTTTGGAAAACGAATTGATATTCCTCAAAAAATTAAAAATAGAATTACTATATGATTCAGCAATCCTACTTCTGGGCATATATCCAAAGGAAATGAAATCAATAATCAATATGTTGAAAAGATATTTATACTCACCTGTTGATTGATGTATTCTTTTTAATCCCTTCTCCTGCTAAATTAGAACATTTTAGTTTACAATTATAATGATCAGGAATGGAGAATAGTATTCACATCTCTGTTAATGGTTCTAGAAATTCAGATTCAAAATGGACTCAAAATGTATACACACTTTTCCAGAGACTTCTTGACACTGTAATTTCATCTCAAGAGTTAAAAAATAAAATGTCTGAACATGAAAGATAATAGTGAATAAATCTCTATCTACCCCTTGTTTTATTCATCTGTGGAAAGCTTCCCTTCAGATGTTAGTTAAACATGCTTGATGATATATACCACCAATTTTATTCTCCAGCAGGTGAAAAAAACCCTCAGGTATTGCTAAAGGGTGAAACTCTCAGCCATCAATCTATATTATTCTTAATTTGAAAAACTTATATTTTAGCGCTGGTGTCACAGATTTAGACTGTGCCAGGTCCTGATGAGGAACACAGTGTAGCTAAATAACTTAAAATCCTGGAAATAGTCTGGCATCATTAGAAATGTTTCATTTAATTTAGATGCTAATTTTATTCATGTAGGTAACTTTAAAACAGTGTTCTTATATGCAGAAAAGCATTTCTTTGCATAACATATTTATTTGCATAATCATATTCATGATTCAGTCATATTCACAATTATCTTCTTTTCTTTTGACTCTGAATTGAGGTCAGGAATAGGCTCTGGAACTAGACAGCCTGAGTTTGAATCATGTGTCCCTCACTTACTTGCTGTGTGACTATGAACAGCTTACTTAACCTTTCAGTTTTAGCATTGATGAACTAAGATCATACTAGATAGTAACAACTTCCTCAGTCATTGTGGAGGTTAAGTGAGTTTGATTCATGTAAAGATTTTAGACCAGTGCTTGATACGTAATATATTCAATACGTGTTATCCATTGTGTTATATAAATACCACAGAGGCTAAAAAGTTAGTCAAATATCAGTATTTTTATTTAATTGTGAAGTAAAACATTTGTAATTATATGGTTTTAAATGCTCTTTTAAATATATATGCTTATTAATTAGAACTCTTTATGATATAAATTGAAAGAAAAATCTTATAACTTGCTTAATTGGAAAAAAAATAATGCATTGCTTACACTAACTGTGAAATACTAAAGGAAGTTTTACATTAAGCATGGCTAAATTAGGAATTCAGACAATGGTATCAATAATCTCTCTCTCTCTCTCTCTCTCTCTCTCTCTACCTCTCCCCCCTTCCCCCACGACCTCTTGCTTCTATTTTTTCCAATTTGACTTTATTCTCAGGGGAAAAGAATGGCCTTCAGTCACTCTGTACTTGTAATTCTTAACTATCAAAATCTCAAAAAAAAAAAAAAGCGAGAGACTTTCCCTCTCACATCCTTATAAATCCTCATAAAAAATAAATACATGAAAATGTTTTATGAAAAAAGATAGTCTCTGTAGTTGATTGTCTCTTCCAATCTTCTCTCTAGAAATGTTTCTCTTTATCCCTGGATGAAATCTTGGGCATGTTCTGTGTCTTTGAGATAATAACAAGTAGTTTTATTTCCTAGTGTTAAAAAAACCCAGTCTTATATTAAATCTTCAATGTTTCATTTACTTTAAGTCTTCTTTCATTTCCCAGCGTGGCCCTTCTTCAGCTGAAAATTCCGTAGTGGAAAAAATAAGGGTAATGTTGGCTTTTTTCACCATTTTCCCTTTAGCTCTTCTATTCATTCCCTGAATGGGAGAACAAGGAGAGGTAAGGGACAGAAAAATCATAATCTAGCATTGGTACTCTCTGAGTGTGGCAGATGTTCAAATGCTCATTCTTCTTGTGTTAGAGCATTTTTGTAGGTTTCTTGAAGACTTACTGGGAAACTCTTACTTGCAATTCCTTGTGTGAGTGAGGTGTCTCCCAGACTAAATACTTACTATTTTCTGTGTAGTTCCTGGGTTTTGAAAGGCATCCTAGGAATGCTCACCATTTCAGATGATGCTCTTGATTAGGAATCCTTAAAACATTTAAGTTCAATTGTCTTCTATAGGGTCTGCACCTGGCCTCACACCTTGCTCCCAAACTCTGGGAGTCCAGTCACCCATAACTCAGCTCTCTTTGCTAGGCTTGGGAATGAACCTGACTGCGGGCAACATGAACCGGCCTTGTACTCTTATCTGATTTGGTCAGGCATCCTTGCTGCCTTAGTCTAGGGCTACCTGACAATGGGTAGGTAAATTTTTCCAGTTCTGGAGTTATCTTGATAGATGTGGTTGGGTCTTCCACAAAGTACACCTTTGTACTTAGTTTCATCAATAATATAGGTAATATTTTGACTTCCATTTGCACTATTTTATTTATTGTGCTGTTCAGGATCTAGGCAGGGCAAAGGGATTTTCTTTATTAGATAAACGGAAGAATCTCAGTAAGTCTAGACCAACACACTAAGAAAATTTATCTATTGGGAAAATGTGGAATGAAATAGAAGACCCAGGACATGACCTCTGCCTCCAAATTTTTAGTCTATTTGGGGAGTTGAACAAATAAATCATGATATACAGTTCAGTGTGCTGAAAACAATAATGACTGCATTTGTTGACTATTAGCTATGTGTCAGGCTTTACACGTTTTCTCATTTAATCCTCACAGCAATGCTCGCTTAGAGACTATTACAATCTCCATTCTACAGATTGAAGCTAAAAGACTTCAAATAACTTGCCCAAATTAGGAAGTATCAAAGCTTGAATATTGAACCCAAGTCAGCTGATGCCAACTCCTTAAGCGGGCATCCTTTGAAGGCTCACTTTGACTTTCAGAAGCTTGGAGTCTAACAGAAACTCAGACATGTAAATTTTCAACTTTAAGGTAGCAAAATAAGAGAGACCTTATTTCTGTCAAGTGCTTTGCTATAGTAAATATTATAGAAGTAATGTCTTTCTTCACATGCTGATATCATTACCTAGCAATAAATGCAGGCATAATGCATGAATCTTAAAGTTCAACTCTAGTACCCAACCATGCAGGCTCTCTCCACTTGTGTATACTTACCACTTGTGTGTGCTTAACAACCCTACTGCATTTTTAGTATCTTCTGAAATATATACAAACTCAGAAAAATCCCACAATATCTGAGCATTAAAAAGATTTATTTTTATTCTACTTTACGATATATTTAAGGAAATATGATGCATTATATTTCACAAAAATAATAGCTAACACTAGCATTCTATTTTTGTTTTTAAGCTTAATTTTACATACAGTTGTTCATTTGATACTTTTAATAATGTCATGCCATATATTATTATAATTATTATTATATTATAAGAAACCTAAGGGTCAGATTTATATACAGGTAGTTTTCTGTGTATACATATAACTACAGTTGGAAACTACCTGTATAAAACTGTACGGCTGTAAATTCTTTTCTATTCTATCTCACTTCCTCAGATACTGCTAGCAATCACTCTAGCTTTTCCTTGGTGAATTCCTCTAGAATGATAAATGTTTTCAAAAAGTTGCCAACATGACTGCAAGAGCTGATTATTAGCTGACTAGAAACAAAACATATATCAGACACTGTGGGAAAGCACAAGTGCATTTATAGAGGCATTGTTTTTAATCATGAAAAGTTAGTATGACAGGTAATTTTTTGAAATATTAAATTGTGTTTTGCTTTTCTGGCCATAAAAAATAAAAAAGAATGGGTAGTATTTATGCTTTAAATTTTGTATTTTCCTCCTCTTGTTCCAAAAATGCAACCAGAACTTTGCATTCCCTTTCCTTTGCTGTAATTGCTAGCCAAAGCAGAATTACTGGAAGAAAGTCATTTTTTATGATCTTTGTGGAAACCTATATTTATGGGCTATCATGACAGAGAGGGAAGAGAAGTATCTTTCAGAATGAGGAGAAATATATAAAAGCAGTGAAAGAGTTGAGAATTAAAATGAGATGGCAATTTTCTAATTTATGGAATATTGGGATATGAAGTTCACTTCATTGCAATTCCCATGGGAACAAGAAGGACCCCCTCAAGAGGGAACAACTACTTGACTAAGCTGAGGAGGCGGAAATGGAGGCAGAGTTCAGATGCCTGAACCTGGTACAAAGTCTTCAGAGCCACAAGACATTGAAGTTCAGTGTAGTATGGATGATGGATTTACCAGAGCTTCTAGAATGCCCTAAAGGCAGGAGAGCCCTTGTGAACATGTAGTTTTACAGGCACCTTTATCATCATCTTTTAGTCAAAGCAGTTTCCAGCTATTACCTGGAAACTTGATGTCATATTTGATTTTATTTGCAAACAGTGAAATACATACATTATATATATATAAAATGTATGTATGTGTATGGGATGGAGTTGGACAGATAAAATGAACAAATGGCAAAATGTGGATAATTTTTGAAAAAGAGTAATGGGTAATGGGAGCTCATAGTACTATTCTCTGTGTATTTTTGAATTTTTTTTGTAATAAAGCATTTTAAAAAGGTAATCAAATTAGGTAATAACTTTTGTGCTCCTATTGTGTAGAGTAAAGCTTATTCTAGTCTTGCTGAAATGAGCCAAAAAAGTACAACCCAAAGGGAATAAGTAGAAATGTCTGCCATGGGCTTAGAACGAAGTGGCAATATATGTGACATGTATTTTCCATCCTTGATCAAGATTCTCCAACTATTTTTGAAATAAAAAAAGTCATCAGCAATAAAAGCATTCCAGTTCGGCCATCCTCACACAGAAATGGAACAAATATGTCATCCTTATGTGAGGATAGATTAATAATTCAAAGCAATAGCCATATCTTTTATTTTAAAGTTATTGCCCCAAAACTCACTGCATCACAGTACAGTTCAATAGACTTGGCTTTGTGGATTCTACAGCATTTTTACAAAAAGTAAAATGAAATATTTATCCTTTAGTTTCAAAAAAAAAAAAGGATCCTCTAGGAACAGAGATGAGATTTAACTAGAATCCCTCATCCACTAAAACAGTTAGATGCAGTAAATCCTGCTAGCTTTGGACCACGTGACTAGAAGAAGATAAAATAAAACCTGTCTTGGATCCTTTCCAGTGTTTGAGGACTGGACTTTATTTCCAAACTCAGAAAAAAGGCCCTGGTGTTCTACTCCTGCCTCCACCAGCAGTCCTGATGCCCCAAGCCTTCTCCCCAGTCCTCCTGGCAATCTGGGGCAGCACTATCATATATCCAGGGCTCCAGGAGGCTCAGATTCTTGCTCTTCCTAGAGCCCAGGGCTGTCAGCTTTACTGATGACCTGAGCTGACAGGCTCTCTCAGAGTTTCTGTTTTTCAGGGCTGAGGATAATGCATCAAAACCTGAAATGATTCCAAAGACCTCCCAAAAATCTTCGAAGGAATATATGCAAAGAAAATGTTAAAACTGCTATTTATATTCATTTTTATAGAATAGGTTTAAAAATTATGCTTTAATAATAAATATGGTTGGCAGTGGCTCCCTCACTTAGTTTATGTGTTACTTGAAGTATAAGTTGTATCCTGAGGGAGGAATACACATTCCACAGCTCAAAGGGGTTGACAGCTGCACACTCACATTTTGTTCAAACTCATTGCATCACAGTACAGTTCACATAGGCTTGGTTTCATGGATTTATGAAATTTGTATCAAAAAGGGTAAAATCTTTATAATGCTGCAATTTTATAATGCTGACATAAGATATGATCATATAAATCTATTTTATGTATTGTTTTATTTTTGTTTTGTGCAACAGAGACCCCTTGTTATCTTTTGGCAAAGAAATGGAAGAGTAACATTTTTCTTACACTAAGTGACAAGAGTTCCAAATTTGCTGACCTTTTCTGTAATGACAAGTAGCTGTCAATGGAACACCACCTAACAGAGATCTTTAAAAAGATAAAGACACTTATTGTCTCCTTTTAAGACAAAGGTGACATTTTAACAATGAAAGAGAAACTGCTTGCTTTGTTTTTAAACTTGCAGTGGGAAAAGAATGTTGAAAACGAATGTTTAAATATTTACATCAAATGCAAAAATATTTACATCATTGTTGTAAAAAATAATATGCCTAATTTTTTATATCTAAACACCCCATATCTTACATTAAAAAGGGAAACAGAATTCTCTAACCCATTTTAAGATCTTCCAAATAAAGTATTTCAGCAGGTTCTATAGCCATTTGATGAAAATATTAAAATGAAATTCTTCTGACTCATTATAAACAAAATCTGATTCCTCAACATATGTATATGGAAAACCATCACACTGTACTCTCCCAAATATATACAATTACTATTTGTCAACCAAAAATAAAATAAAATTTTAAAAATATTTTTAAAATCTGATTTTGACATCAGGGAGCCGAGAAGTTATTAAATTTTAATAATGCAAGTGAATAAGAAATGTCAGTGGGACTAAAATTTAATATGATTATTAAAGTATAGCCAATAGTCATCTCTTGAATCCACAAATCACTTGAGAAACATTTTGCAGGTATAGGAGTCATCAAAACTAAGTATCAAAATAAAATTAACAGAACCTGATATTTATATCTGCATCATAAAGCATTAGCCAAAATTTTATTTAAATAATAGCATAATTAACATATTTCATCACATCATAATGTTGGAAACACTGCTAACAATTTTAGTGAGCCCCAGAATACAGATTTTTGTTTGATTGAGAAATATAATTTAAACATTTCAATAATTGTAATCCATATTTGTTATATTCTTTGTATGAATATCTATTTGGATAAATGGTTTGCACCGTGCATATACCTAGTACTATATTACATCTATATTATATATGTGTGTGTGTGTGTGTGTGTGTGTGTGTGTGTGTGTGTGTGTGTGTGTTTATCTATGTATTCAACTATCTATCTAGAATTTTTAAAATATGCAGGAAAGCCCTAGGGTCACACACATGAGTTCCAGAACAACTGGCAGTAGCTTCTGAACCACAACTTGAAACAGGAGCTCTGAGGATGGCTCATCTCTGCAGCCCTAGTATTAAGCATGAGACCTGGCTATGCTCAATAAATGTCTGATAAATGAATAAAAATTTCAACATTGCTAGAGGTTTGACTTGTTCTCATATAGAAATAAGCATACATAAGTTCTTTCAAAAAATGGTTTAATCTAACCATATATGCACTAAGCCGTGAAAAAAAATTGCAAAATATTTATGCCTTTGAAAAAAAAAAACATTCCATTTGTTAGGGCTGTAAAAAGTCGCCTGATGAGTCTGTTATTAACCACTAGATGGCAGTCGCTCTACATTAGTCTCCATGTTCTCTCTTCCTAGGGATTCTTCCCTTGTGGTCTTGAAGGTGGCATCTAGAATGATTGCTATCTCTGCAGATATTTGCCACACACACACAAAAATCTACTTTAGGAACTCAGAGATTTATATTACTAATGAAAATACATTTCTGTGCTTGTTTCTTATTGCATAATTCTATGTCTATCGTAACAGTTACCCACCAATTTGATTATCTTGGAGCTGTAAATTATTACAGCAAAATCAATAAATAATTTATTTTAAGCCATAGGAGTCCATAAAGGTCTGCATATGGAAAATTTAGGATAATTGCTGTGCTTTTATAGTCCATTCCAATTTCTCCTCTCTCTTCTCCTTCCCCCTCATCTCATGGCTTCGGAATATGAGCACAGCTACAAATACCAAGATGACAGAAGTGAGAATTCTGCTCTTGCCTTTTTCCCTGGCTATTGCTATACATTTACAAACAAGTCACCTAACTATGAAACATTTCCAGTTCCTCATTCATGGAACAAATCTACAAGGAGAAACCTGCAAGATACATGAGATTTTGGACAGAAAATGACAGAATAAGAGACCGGACAACAACTGGACAGCATAAATTTCTCTTGGGAAAATGATACTGTGTAATTTTCTTTTGAAATAGGAACAAAATATGATTCAGTGCTTTCATGAGCTGTTTTGTTTGAATTTATTCATGTAGCCACTGCAGAACAGTGGAAAGAAACTATCTGCAAAATCCAGAAGTTGGAGCGATCACTGCCTAGCCACTACCTAGCTGGGTCTAAAGCTCTCACAGATAAGTAGATTTCTTTGTTTTCTGTGACTTGATCAACTACTAGCTCTAGATAAAATAATAACTGGAGAAAGAAACAGGTTAAATTAAATGCAAAAACCTCTCTTAACTATGAATTTGTATCTTTTTGTTTTCCAGATACTTTTGGCAAATATAACTCTGATAGGCTCAGAAGTGCAATTTTGTTTTAACATCTGTTTATGACATGATAATTGCTTCCTGTCCCCCTCATCCAATTTTAAGATAATTCTATGGAAGAGAGAAAGACAGAGAGAGAGAGAGAGAGAGAACTAAAATGCAGATACCACGAGTGGTTTTTTTTTTTTTTTTTTTTACCTTAAATAAATATTAGCGATAAATAAAGTATCACACATTTTTGTGATTTATTTAAGGCTACATATATTTATTTGGCTGTCATGTGATAACCCATCATTTCCTTCATGCTTTCTACATTTATTTAGCAGATTCCACCTCAATCTACTTCTAACCGGTTTCTTTTTTTTTTTTTTTGAGTTGGAGTCTCGCTCTGTCGCCCAGACTGGAATGCAGTGGCATGCTCCCAGCCACAGCAGCCTCGACCTGCTGGGCTCCGGCGATCCTTCCGCCTCAGCCTTCCAAGTAGCTGGAACTACAGGCGCATGCTACCATGCCTGGCCAATTTTTTATTTATTGTAGAGATGAGGTCTCGCCAAGTTACCCAGGCAGGTCTTGAACCCGCGGGCTCAGGCAATCCACTCATCTCAGTTAACTGGTTTCTTTCAAATGAAATGCAAAATAATCATTTCGAGATTGAACTGTCTATTGATTACCTACCACAAATTGTTATTGAAAATTATTTTAAAAATTGACCACATCAATGAGAATCAATGTGGTATCTCCAAAAGAGCATTTATTCATTCAAAAAGCTCACATAGACTGCCCAGCTATTGTGTCACATATGACAATGTCTAGAGCAGAGAGGTATAAAGGGGAAAGGGGTCATCTAGTGCACTTATTTTCTTTTAATTTTTTTCATAGAGAATGATCTTTTCAGGTATCTCCTAGTTCATTTTTCTCACATATGTTTGACCAGAAGTAGGCCTTATATCCCCTCGTGGCTAATCCAATGGGGAAAATGTATGGAGTTCCTTTACTCTCTTAGATCAATAATAAGTCATTCTCCATATCAGGGTATAATGGCACCTGAGCACACCAGGAGTTCTGTTGGCCAGGGAGAAACAGAAGAAGAGTGGTGAGAAGGGAGAATAGAAGTTAGGTTATCAAGAAACTCTGTCTGCCACAAATAATATAGTATAAGCAATGGAGTATGAAGAGTTTAATATGGCCACATGGGATTACATGGGGAAAAGTAAAAAGTAAGGTTGATGTAAGCAGGATCTAGATATGAGGAGGGTGTTCTTGAGTCCAGATGTTCTGATTTGACAATGAAAATTCTGTAAATATTGTTTATGTAATCAGTTTGGTCATCTTGAGTAAGTCTATATCCACACGTTGGAAAAAAAAAAGAGTAACCAATGTGTGTCTGAGGAGGAATGTCCAGGGCATTTCTTGTACTGGATGTTCAGCAGATACTGGTTGGAGCAGTGGGTGGGGAATGGCAAGAGGAGAGTGGATCGCATATAATGGGTGGGGAAGGCAAAGTCTTTTTTGACACATTGCTTGGAGAGGGGAGGTGTCTGTAGCACTGAAATGGCAATGATTGGCTTCTCTGTAGTGATTATATATGCAGTTTTGGGGTTCTATATAGTTTCTGCTTAGTTGGGGATGGAGAGAGACGACCAGGGAATGGACAAGGGTAAGAGAATCTGCAGGTATGGCTGGAGGGCAGGAAGGTGTATCAGCAGCATAGAATATGAGAGGAATAATGCTTCTGCAGTACTTCATGGGGACGTAGCTGATAAATTCCAGTAATGGGAGACAATACCTGGACCGTACAGGATAATACTTTTTAGGAGAGAGGTTGATGGGTATGAAGAAGTAGCAGGTCAAGGATAAGTGTTTCTGTAGCTCTGAATAAGACAAGACTGAATGGGAATTTTCCAATGTTTCAGAAATGGGAGGGGGCAGAGTGGGTCTCAAAAATTCGATTGTAGAGGAGACTGTTTGCAGCACGGGGTGACCAAGGCCACAGTGTATCCGGCATCAGTGAATTCATCTCTCCATCATTGTTAGGGATGAGATTGGTGTCTCCTCAGCACTGACAGGAGAAGGCAGGCTGTCTCAAGCACTAGATGGGAGTTTGTTATTGGTAACCTTTTTCTGGGACAATTCAGGCTATTTTCAGTCATGTGTTGGGCTTGTTTGCATCACTGTGAGAGGGTGTGCCAGTGTCCAGTGTGCTTGTAGAATTAATCTGGGTACTGTCATCTGTGGCTCCACCACTAAATGCTGAATTAGATCAGTGAATCCACTATGGTGAACAAAGTGAGGCCAGAATGTCCACACTACTCTGGGGAGAGTTCCTGCATGTTTTCCTCACCAAGAGCTTTGGGAGACTCTTGGACATGTGTCACTGACTGGAGAGGGTGTCAGAAGCTGTGTGTCTTGAAATACCCTGGGTATTTTCAGTGTTGGAGGCAAAAGTGGGACATCTGAAGAACTGTTGTATTGATTCCATGTGGCCGCATCAATGATTGGGGATAGAGTTGATACTTCCAAAACCCTGGAGAGTAAGGCGAGTGTGTGTTTATACAAACTATGGGTTAAGTATAGTTATGTAAGGGGGAAATTCTACAAAGCAGAGAACAAATTGTATTCTATTTATTGTATTTAGTCTGTGACTGTACTGAATTGTCCATTATCAAATATTTATCACCATCCCCTTCAAGTATCTCCTCTTCTAATGACAGCAGAGGACAAGAAGCAAATTCTATTTTCTAGAATGCCTTTCCCCATGTGGTTCAAATTAAAATGTGCCAATGAAAACTATTAAATATTATTTGGAAAGTGGATGAGAAGAGGTCACTATTTCCTGGAACTAATCACAGGCTGACATCTGAATAGACATAAGGTTCATGGCAGTTCCCTAGGGAGTAATAGGAACCATTTGATTCAGCAATTCAAACTGAGACTGTTGGCTCCTTGACCTTAGCTCTCCCAGCTCTTTCAGTGGTAATGAAAGTGCCTAATTTTTTATTTTAAACCTTTTTATATATAAATGACACAGGGTGGATCCTGTTCTCCTAACTGAGTCTAGGCTGACACAATGACATAAGCATTCCCTATGCTTTAAACATATATATATATAAAGATAGTATTGAACACAGTAGAGGACATTAAACATAAATCAGTCTGGCTAAGATCATTTCTATAAACACCTGGCCAGATTGCATTCATTAAAATGTAAAGTTGAATTACTAAATTCAACTGTGACAATATGCATTTTAAAATATTTTTGGGTTATGTTGATTTTATGCCCATCAGCAATTGTCCATTGAGACTCCCATGCCAACCTGTGATTATAAAGAAACAAGATATGAGATCTTCACCATGTGTTCCAGTGCTGCCATACTTTCTTGGAATATGTTAAGATTATGACAATATATACTGAACTGATAAAGCAATAAACAAGAAAACAAATATCAGGGGTCCAGAAACAAGAGAGAGCAATCAGATCTGGAGTCATTAGAAAAGACTCTAGGGTGGGGAAGTGTTTTTTGTTTTTGTTTTTGTTTTTTAGTAGCAGTAAAATATGCATGACATAAAATTTGTCATATTAACAATTCTTAAGTATACAGTTCAGTAATGTTAAGTGTATTCACATTTTGCAACCAATCTCCAGAACTCTATTCACCTTGCAAAACTGAAACTCCATACCCATTAAACAACCTCATTCTTCCCTCTGCCTTCTTCACTCCTCAGCCTCTGGAAACCGTCACTCCGTTTTCCGTCTCTATGAATTCAACTACTCTAGGTACCTCGTATAAGTGGAGTCATACAGTATTTGTCTTTTTGTGCCTAGTTTATTTCACTTAGCACAGCATGCTCAAGGATCATGGGATGGGGGTTTTGAAGAAAGTCTAAAAAAACTTATAAGATTTGAAGACATGGGAAAGGGGACCATAGATAGTATTAAAAGAATCATTTTATTATAATGACAAAAGAACAGATACAACATGTAAAACAAAAATATTTAAAAATTTCAAGCAAATGGATAAACATGCTAGAAAGCTTAAGAAACTTGTATCTGTTATTGCATATCAAAGAGGCAGAGGCAAAATAAGCATGTAAATAATTTGAATAATATAATCGATGTTAAAATGCCTCCAGCTATGGATTCTACAGCAAGTTGAAATTTAAGTTATTTTTATTACCTTGACAAATATTGGTAGCCAAGAAAAAATAATATAATATGCAAAATATGAAAAGTACCTGATTCTTACTTTAAGACAAAGTCAGTTAGCCATTTCCAGCTTCAGGTAATCTAAAGAGACTGGTAGAACCATGAAAATAAAACTAGAATAATTCAAATGTCATGTTGCTAACTAGCTTTAGGTTTTCCCGTGAGGCACTTTCCGCATTTGCTTATGTGCAAAATGGAAGGAATGATTTCTAAGGTCTCTTTCAAGTCTAACATTCTGTGACATTGCAAATACAAATTTCATTCAGATAAAATAAAGTGGAAATGTTTCATATTTATTTGGCAAGTGTTTATCGATGGTGTGTCCCAAATAGGTCCTATCCAATGTAGTGAGAATGAGTAAGTAAAGAAGTTCTAAATTAGGGACCACTCAACTATGTTTGCAATGTTTAAGGGAAGCTTTAGAGAAAAAAAATTTTTTTTGAACTGAGCCTTGGGAAAACATATGTGTTTAGAGAAGAGAAAAACATATCCTTCGTTTTCTTTCAAATGGGTAATTCATGATCCTCAAACTACATTGCACAATTCCCTTTCATGCTACTAGTTCCTGTGATAATTTTAGAACTAGAGAAAGAAAACAAGTTATTTTCATCTGAGAAATCACCCCACTGGGCCAAAGCATTTAAAATAAAGTTTGTGATGTTATAAAGGAAGATGGGAGTGCAAGAAAAACAGGAATCAAGCAGAAACTGAAAAGTTTGAAAAATCAATTGGAGTTAAAAGAAGATCAGTCAAGAAAGGAGACATAGAAGCAGTTGCTCTGAAAGTTAGCTATCAATAGCTCAATTCATGCTGTTCCTAATGGGTCCTTACAGACACACCAAGAGGGGGTGTTAAAGGTTGGTGGAAAAGAATACTAAAGTTCTAGGAAAGATCAGTTTCATCTTATTACAAAGGAATATGATTGCTATTTCAATGTGAGAAAGAGCATTATGCAATTCATTTGTAGGATTTTCTCGTGTTAAGTAGGGAAATAAGCCTAAACAATATTTCAAGTGAATATTGGAAAATGTCTGTGTATAGCATGAACTTTCAACCAGACAAATATGAGTTTAATCGCAAGCTCTGTGATTTAATAACTGAGAAACCTTGAAAAGTCACTTATTCTTCTGAACCTCAGTGTCCCTAAACTATAAAGTCACATCAATAATAGTATTCTGCAACATATAGTTGCCATGATGATTAAATGAGATGATGTGGATGAATCACACAACACAGGGCTCCACGGAAGGTGGATGATCAGTAAATATTAGTTCCTTCCTCTCCCTAGAGTAGTGCCTAATTTATACCAACCTGCCTGTATCAGTCAAGTCTAATCAGGAGATGGAAAGCACATAGTGATTGAATATGGGAAGTTTAATAAAAAGAGTATTAATGATAATAGGGGATTGGAATTAAAAAGGGGGGGGAAGCTAGTTAGGAGAACTCTCAAAAAATAAAATGGCAAATATATAGGGGTCTGCTAGAGCAGGGATCCCTAAACCTTGGGTTATGGACCAGTATTGGACCATGACCTGTTAGGAACCAGCCTGCACAGCAGAAGATGAACAGTGGGCAAGTGAGCAAAGCTTCATCTGTATTTACAGCCACTCCTCATTGTTTGCATTACTGCCTGAGCTCCATCTCTTGTCAGATAAAGGGCGATATTAGATTCTCATAGGAGCATGAACCCTGTTGTGAACTGTCCATCTGAGGGCTCTAGGTTGTGCACTCCTTATGAGAATCTAATGTCTGATGATCTGAGGTTGAACTGAGGCAGTGATGCTATATATTTCATTATATATTACAATGTAATAATAGTGTAAAGTATACAATAAATATAATGTACTTGAATCATCTCCCACCCCAATCCCTGTCTGTGGAAAAATTGTCTTCCACAAAACCAATTCCTGGTCTCAAAAAGGTTGGGGACCACCGTGGCAGAACATCTAAGAAAGAGCCATTCCCACCTCACTCTTTTGGCTCAGATTCAGATCTTGGAGAGAGAGTGGCTCTGATGCACTAGATGGCAGAGAAGTCTTTGTGCTGCACCAGTAGAAATTGCTGCAAGTGGGAATTGCTCCACCCTCTGTAGTGCTGGGAAAACTATTCACAGAAAGTCATCTTGCCTGAGGCATTTGATTGCAAAACCACCAGAGGGGGTTCTGGAAGAAGCTGCTGGTTGTAAGTGCTGTTGGCCACTGTGCACCTCAGCAGTGAGGTGCTGGAGAAGACATCTAGAATGTTGACTCCTGGTGCTGGAAAAGCCATGCATGCTGCAGGAGGCAGAATTGGAGTAGCAGTATGCACTGCAGGACATGGGCACTGAAGAAGCTGCCTATGCTGCAGAGGCCTGCCAAGTGGAACACACTGGAACCAGAGAAGAAAGATCCCTTTTCTCCTCCACTGATTGAGTCTTCAGAATTCTCTATTTGCAAAGCTTAACAGTTGGCAAAGAAAAAAGTAATTGAAGAGACTGGCTCCATTTCACAGGTCAGGCAATAAAGAGTGAATTTGTAGATGAGAGGCAATGCAGTGATAATTTGCACACTGGCTAACCTTGCTTCCTCTTTGGAGTGTTTCAGTGTAGAATCACACCCCATGAATTTATCCAGAACCCAGTTGGTATGAATGGCCAACCAAAGAAAGGTAGCTTCACTCTGGGGGAGGGGCCATCTAGGACTGCTGACTATCAAAGGCAGGGGAAGAGATTTTAGCTTGTTTCTCTCCAGATGCATCCTCTCTCCCTCACCTTCTTACAAATACATTGCTAGTCTTATTCATCAAATTCTACATCCATATTTGCTACTGGGAATGAACTGTGCCATAAGTAACAGGAATAAACTCTACAGTGTTTCTCTTTCACTTCTTTTCTGTGGTGCTCTTGGGAGAAACTCTGCCACTTCTCATTTTTTAAGCAAAACCACTGGAGCATCCTGGTCATTGGGTTGGTCCCTGCACCACATGGCTGTTCCAGTAGGTGGTAAGATTCCAAGATTTGAAATCAGGGTAGTGGCAAGCAAAAAGCTGCAGACCTTTGACTTGGTTTTACCAACATTTTGCATCGCAAGTAATTAGGTACTAACCCAAGTAATAAAGTAATATTTTTTCCCATTGGCTTTGCTTCCCATGTTTATTTCCTTATGGAATCTGCAAGAATGAGTTATGATTTGCAGAACAGGATTCAGGCATCTACATTTTTTGGCCACAATACCAGCAGGCACCTTCAAAATGCCAACTTAACAATTGCCATCTTGTTTTTGCAGCCAATCACCTGAAGTGGTTTACTTTTTAGAAAAGATTTCTTATACTAACAATTATAATACAAAAATATGTTAGTAGCAATTTATACTTTTCAACAGAATTATTTGCATTAGTAATTTACAAACAACTTTTCATTGCTTACTTAATTCTTCACAACTTCTATATTGAGAATATTATTTTTACTTCTACTTTTTAACCTAAGAAACCTAAAATGGAAGAGTTAAATACATTTCCCAGAATCATATAATTTTTAATTTTTACAAAGAAGAGTAGGGACCTGCGTGCAGGTGTTCTGATTCTTAATTCCATGTTCTTTCAATTAAGTAAATATATATATTTTTAAATTCCTGGCACATACTGGGTGTTTCATAGATTTTGATCTTACAAGTCTATGTACTCTGCTTGTGCTAGCTGCTTTCTTTGCCCAGGAGGTGGTCTGTGAATGCAGTTTTTTCTCAGCTCCCATTGCTATGTTAATGCTAATTATTTAACATCTTGTTCTAAAGGCCAAGATCCCAACAGTGATCATACATGGTGCTCCTGCTGTAATGAGCATGGCTTCTGGTGGTGAGAAGAGATACATTTTGAATTCTTTCTATAGTATTACAAAATTGTTTTGTCATTTGTAATCTTTGTTTATTAGAAAACAAGATAAACTCACCCCAGTACACTTACGCTGTATATGCCTCTACATTTAAAAAAGTTATTCTCGGGAAATGTAATGCTAAAATCGGCATCCAGAACAGCAGGGTCAATTGTTACAGATACATTAAGACAGTTAGTGGAAAACAGAGAACATCTGATGCTTTAAAGGGAGCTTTTTCAATTATATTTACTGTTGGGGACTAACAGCTTTTGAAAAATCGATGTTTACCCATTGTTGTTGCCGTGCCATATTTAAACAGTCCCCTTATTCATTTACTTGATATGGTCCACACAAATGTGCCACTTTACTGGCAATGTAGGACACTTGGATTAGTCTTCTATTAAGAAATAAATGAGGCAAGGTGCTCTTCTTCCTCTCTCTCGTTCTAGTTTCTAGATTGTATCTGTGAGTGTTTCCTGAGCTTGCTGTGCAGCAACCCCCAAAGTAAATGTCCTCCTGAATTCTGGTAACACCACTTTTTCCATTTTGTTTGCCCACCCTAAGGGAGATATCTGCTTTCTGAAGGTACTGATCACTGGGTAACATACCATTTTATTCCTTCAGAAATGCTCCTCATTTTTGTTCTTCTAGTGTTCCAACAATAGTGTGACCAATTCCTTCTATTTAAAATCTTAAAAGGATTTCTTTTTTCCTGACTGATCCTAATTAGTAGAGGAAACAAATCATATGCTGATTTTTAAATGTGTCAAATGCTTTGAAGAATATGCACTGGGTAAACTGGGGTTCTTTAGATATTGCTATCTAAGCCTTCTTTAAAAGTGAAGTTATTTGAGATTCTAAAGTATGAGAAAAAGATAATAGTAAGCAGATCTGGCGGCAGTGTGTTTCAGCCAGAGGGGATTATTTTCTGGGTGGTAATTAGTGGTAGCTTGGATTAGAGGGATGGCGGTGAAGACGAAAAGGATAGATTCTAAATACAGTTTTCAAGTAGAACAAAAAATAATTGCTTATAAAAAAAAGTTGGGGAAAAGGGAACAATACAAGATGGCATGGCAGTCTGAATAATGGCCTCTAAATATATTCAGACCCTAATTCTTAGAATCTGTGGATGTTACCTTAATATGGCCAAAAAAGAGAATTTGCAGATGTAATTAAGTTATGGATCTTAAGATGGGGAGAATTGATTTGGATTATCCAAATTGGCTCTAAATGTAATTACAAATATTCTTACCATAGCAAAGCAGAAGGAGATTTGATATGGGAGAGAAGAAGGCCATGTGACATAAGTAGAGGGAAGCAGTTAGAAAGAGAGAATACACTGTGCTGCTGACTTAGAAGACAGAAGACCTGGCCACTGGCCAAAAAATACTGGAGACAACTAAAGATTGGAAGAGGCAAAAAGAAGATTCTTCCCACAGCCTCAGAGGGTGCACAGCCCAGCTGACACCTTAATTGTGGCCTGATGAAGTCCAGTTTGGACTTCTGGCTTCTAGAACCATAAGGCAAGAAATTTGTATTGTTTTAAAACACCAAGTTTATGGTCATTTTTTACAGCAGCCAAAAGAACAAACACAGATGAGTTTCAATTTTTTTTAATAACAGAGTGAGTGCAGTACCATTTCCTAAAAGAAGAAATATTGGGGAATGAAGAGGCATGTTTGAAGGGTGGAGGAAGTGTTATAGAAGTATCAAAAGATCGCTTTTGAACTTGCTGTTCATAAGACCTATGACTAACTTAATTTGAAATTAGTTGACTATTGAATATATTTTACTTGGAGTTTGCTTAATTTCTTGAATATGTTGATGATTTTCATCACATTTTGGGAATGTTCAACTACTATCTCTCCAAATATTTATTCTATTTTATCACATCTCTCCTCTTCTGGAACTCCTATTACTGTTCTTGTATGTTAGACTTCTTAATATTATTCTATAAGCCATTGGGCCTCTGTTCATTTTTCTTATTCTTGAATATTTGTATAAGTTTGGAAACTTTTCTTCACTGCCTTCAATTTCACTGGGGCTTTTCTCCTGATAACATTTCCAGTTTTAATTTCAGACATTTTAATTTCCAGTTCTAAGACATCCATTTGGTTCAATTTTTAATTTCTACATATTTTATGAAAGCTTCTCTATCTTTATTCATTATATCCATCTTTTTCTATTAACTCTTTAATATACTTATAGTATTCATTTTTAACTTCTTGTCTGCTAGTTCCAACATCTAGTATGTCAATGTGCTTTTTATTGACTGATTTTTCTTTTGAATATGAGTTACAATTTTCTGCATATGAAAATATGGTCAGAGATTTTGATCATACTTTGGATAATATTTTGTAGGGACTCTGGATTTAGTAAACTCCTCTGAAAAGTGTTAATTTTGTTATAGCAGGCAATTAAATGGCTGGTGGACCAATTTGGTCCTATGAAGAGTTCATTTTTGGTATTTTTAGGGTGACATTCAACTTTTCTCTCAGTCTCAGGGTGTAGACTTTAGTCTTGGGAATGATCCTTACTTCTATAAGGTGTGACCTTTCTAGGGTATCAGTAACAAGGCAAGATTAAAATCCTCTAATCAGGTACAACTTGAATTCCAAATTGTGTCTTCCCAGCATGAGGCAGCTACTGAAATTCCTACGTATCTTTTTAGCTTTCCAGTCTGTTTTTTGCTGGATTTATTAGAGTTTTACTCTATCCATGGGCAGCCAACTTTTGGGAAAGTTCACATGCAGATTTGAGAATCACCTCCTCTTTGGTTTCATCCTTTCATACACTTACCTCTTCTCATCAGTTTCTAGCAGCCTTGAAGTCTGCCCTCAGACTTCTGCTTTTTCCTTGAATTCTGTCTTCTGTGCACTGAGCAAACGGAGTGATATCATAGGAAAAGTCAGTTCCATGTGGACCTCATCCAGGGTGCCTCTACCCTTTGAAGTATCATATCAGCTCCAGTTTCTGCCTGCTTTTAGTTGATATAGATATAGACATAAATATATATGCTATATATACTAAACTATAATGCTATGCTGTCCCCAGAATCCCAGCAATTGAATGGTGAATCTTGATCTTAGGAAAGAGTTCTGGAGGAGAAATATAAAAATTGGTATTTGTCAATGAGGAGAAACAATCTAGTAAAGTGCTTTTCATTATTGGTTTTACACTAAAACCTCCCAGTGAAAACTCTAATAATCTATGTGACTAGGACTATGCCAAATCAACTAACTCAGAATCTCTAGGGGTTAGATCCAGGCATCATTATTTGTTAAAACTCCTCAGGTGCTTTACGTGTGCAGCTAGAGTTGAAAACTACTGATTTTGAAAGAGGGTGAAGTGTAAGAGAAGTAGATCCAAATTTGAGCCCTGAACATTTTATTTCTGTAATGATGTTCACTCAGCTCTTGAGCCTTCTATTCTTTTATTGTCATGAGAGAGAGAATTAAATTGCCCATTGTAGCTTCTGTCTCTTCCAGTTTAAAATAGTCTCTTTCAAGTTAAGTCAAGCCTATTTCAGTTACTTTGCCTTGATTGTAAGTTGAATGAATTTTGCCTTTTTCCCTCTGCCTTTTTCTGTGTGTATGTGGTAAGGGGATGGGGAGACATAGGCTCTTGGGTAGCATGCATACCATTTGGGGTGTTAGGTTGAAGGATGATGGCTGTCTTGTAAGTATTCACTGGCTTCTTCATATGTGTTCATCACCTACCAAGTCACCAGGAAAGACGTTCTGCCTTCAGGTTTCTTGTTCCTGCAGCTGTATTGAAACCTGGCGTCACATCTAGAGCCTGTAACCTTGAGTTCTCAAAAACCACACGTCCTCAACCAAGAACAAAGCCTCTATTGCTTTAACATTTTCTCATTATTAATTCCCCATTGTACATGTGAAATCAAGATAAAGTTTTTAAACAAGGACTTATTAAAGGTGACACTTTAGTAATAATAAATGGGAATATGACAAGTAACAAGAAAGTAGCTAAAATATAAGAAAAAGTTGTACTCACATCTTAAAAAAAAGAATAGTTATATTAGAGAATAAGATTTAAAGATAGCTCATAGGATTTATGCTTCTTAACTAAATTCTGACTTAGTCATTAATCATTTCTTATTAGATTCTGGGTCCCTTATCTTATATGAACTGCCTGTTCCAAAGATAACTGACTTTGATAATATCTTAGGCTTTTAAGGAGATTTTTTCTTCATATATTTTATCAGAATATCATAAGATAAATATATATTTATTTTATTAAAAAAGACAAACATGCAGTATTAAGTGGCCCGTTTTCTCCAGTTTTAAATAGCAAAATATAAAATATATAAAATAAAAATTGTTTAAACCTAAAATGAGAGACACGAAAATTGAACAATATAAATACATTTGAAAGCAAGATGAACATTTTTGTCTGAAATACAATTGAAGTGAGAGACAGATAATTTGAGTAACATAATTAGCAAGTTTGAAAACAATGCACTTTTTTCAAGAATTAAGAGATATTTGTAATAGTTACATACATGTATTTCTTCAAATATGAAGCACACGCTTCAAACACATGAAGAATTCGAGACTCAGACTAATTAGTATGTCTCAGCATCCCATGCTACTAAGTGTCTTCCTCCAGTCTGGGGCACTTTATTTGGAGGTGCAATCTTTATAAGACTGAGATGTGGGCCCTGCAGGTACAAACCATAGAGTGGGGACAAACAGTATCTAAACTGTAGTTGACTAGATGACTCAACGTCTCTGCCCAAAAAACATTATTGTGAGTCTAGAGGATAAGTAAATGACTTTAACCACAGGACAAAGAATCAAGGAATGCAGAGAAACAAGTTCAAACAATTGTAATAAATTAAAATGATCTTGAACCTTACTACTACTACTACAGTAGTGCCCAGATCGACATCACTAACATTGCCTGGGTGCATATTGGCAATGCAGCATCTCAGATCCCACCACAGAACTATGGAGTCAGAATCTGCATTTTCTTTTTCAGACAGGTCCAGGGTCTTTCTTTGTTGCCCAAGTGAGAATGCAGTGGTGTGATCATAACTCACTGTAACCTTGAACTCATGGGCTCAAGTTATCCTCCTGCCCCAGTTTCCTGAGTAGCTGTAACTACAGGTGCACACCACCATGCCTGGCTATTTTGTTTAAAATAGAGCTAGGGTCTTGTAGAGAGGGTCTTGCTATGTTGTCAAGGTTGGTCTTCAACTCCTGAACTCAAGGATTGAAATTATCCTCCTGCCACAGTCTCGTAGATCTCTAGGGTTTTAGGTGTGAGCCAATGTGTGTAACCAGAGTTTGCAATTTAACACTATCCCCAGATAGTTTGCAGGCACATTAAAGGTCAACAAGTGATCTAGAAAATAGCTAAAAAACAAGGTAAAGATTTCTAGAGTCCTATGGCTATTATTCAGTTCTTCCTATTACAAAGCTAACTTGGATAGTATTAATATATGATACTGATACCAAGGACTGGGAAATAAAGCAAGTGAGGGAAAGTCCACTTACTTTGAATATAAAAAGACTAATGCAATAATTTGGCCTCAGTGTGGCATTTGGTGGTAGAAAGTAAGAGTGAGTGAATGGTAAGGTTTACTGGATGATGCGAGATTTACAGGAATAAATTTACATGAACACTCATTTCAGATAAGGAATGTTTGACCTGAAATGCCTCTCCTGTGGTGACAGTCAATGCTTCTTCTTGGGTTAAGCTGGAATGAAATGAAAAGCATTTCTAATTGAGCTTCAAAGGTCCAGGAATAGCAGTGATAACTCAAAATAAACACTAAAAGCTAATTCAAATATTTGTAAGTAACAGGGATTGAAATTGAAAGCACACTTAGTTAATTAGCCAGGGTCTTAAATCCTGAGTTTTATCATACCTAATAAATAAGACTTGAATGAACTGTAGGTCTGATATGACAGCTCCTAAAATCTTACCTTCAAAACAATAGTCAATGTTAAATATCAGGGAAGTGAAATTGAGGATTGGAACTGCTACTCTTCATACAGCCCTGACAATTTTCTTTCACTGAAATGGCCTCAGTAAAAATGTATTTTCTCATAGTTGTTGTATTTTGATTTACATTTGTTCCTTCCATCAAACATTTATAAAACACCTTTCATGTACCAGATAATGAACTGAGTTCTGAGATACAGAACTAAATGAGGCCAGTTCCTGACATTTGAGGGGTGAGGAGGCAAAGAAGAATTCACACCAAAAGGGACAAAATTTTTTTTTTTTTTTGAGTTGGAGTCTCACTCTGTCACCCAGACTGGAGGGCAGTGGCATGCTCCCGGCCACCGCAACCTCGACCTGCTGGGCTCCAGCGATCCTTCTGCCTCAGCCTTTCAAGTAGCCGGAACTACAGGTGTGTGCTACCACACCCGGCTAATTTTATTTATTTATTTATTTATTTATTGTAGAGACGAGGGCTCACCAAGTTGCCCAGGTGGGTCTCGAACCCACAGGCTCAAGCAATCCTCTCACCTCGGCCTCCCAAAGTGCTGGGATTACAGACTGAGCCACCGAACCCAGCCAGGGATAAAATCCTTAACAGTGGTTTAAACAAGGAGTAATACAGAAAAGTGGAGGGAATGGTGGAAGATAATATTAGAGTGTCAGAAGATGCAATATATACTAAAGAAATGTTTAATGTACATAACTTTTATCAGTGTACAAAATGGTTAACACTGAAGAGCTCTTCTGATTATTTCAGGAACCATATCAAGCAGTTATTAATCCTCTTTTGCAAGTGAAGAATTTGCGCCTGAAGGAAGATGAGGTATTTACTGGGGATAACAGGCAAATGTTGGGATCTGATCCTAAATCCCAAGTAGTAAGCCGATCATCCCATGACTATGATAAGTAACAACATATCCATGAATAACATTTTAGAACATTTTAGGATTCTCACATCCATGTAACTGGTGCTGGTGAAGATCCTGAATGCAGTCCTGGTGAAGGATATATCACCTGATTAATTTTGTAAGTTTTTGCCAATATGATCATTTAAACAAATTCCCTTCCTTCCCTTACTGCTCTTTGTTTATCCCTCTGAAAGCTGACTACTTGTAAAAATTGAATAAATAAGTAAACAAACACCTTCCAATCTTTACATAAAGATTGCTGAGTGTTTGGTTACCACTGCTAGAATTTTCAAATATCTTATCACTTTGTTTAATGACTATTTATAATGCATGTATCCACTATATGCAAAGTATTATTCTGAGAGTCTATAAAAAACACAATTTTTAGTAATCTAGTTGCCCAGGACTACCTTAAATCAACTAAATCAGACTCTCTGATGGTAAGACCCAAGCATCCTTAGTTGTTAGACTTCTCCATGTGATTTTAATGTGCATCTAGAGGGGTTGGCTAACTCCAGTGTTGTGTAAAATTGCTGCAAAAGCAAAGCAGCTAATTGAGAGAAATGAGGCTTTCTTAGAGATTAATTAGAATGTCCAAGGTCAGTGGCGAACCCAAAATTTCTGACTGTAGATTTCAGATCCTAGCCACTAGTTTATACTGCCTTCCCACAATAAAGTGAAAAAGTAGGGCGCTTTTTTGAGAACTATTTTCACACAGATTTGGAAAACAATTAGGGTAAAGCAGCCAGTTCAATACTTGAGTAAATGATTCTCTATCCAGTAAAGAAAAAAGGGAAGGAAAATAAAGAAATATGAAAAACAAGCTACAAGTGAGTTAAGATTCCATATATTTCCTTTGAAGTTGAGAACAGTATTTTGATGCAGACCTATAGATTTAAAAAAATACCTAGGCAGTTCTTAAGAACAGCATGTCCTACAGGTATCTGGAAGTAGGCCCCTGTCGCAGATCCCAAGGCAAACATGTAGAAGAACATCTGGGCCAACAGAAGGGGTAGTATCATGTGGAGGATGGAATGTGTCTATTCAGTGGGGTTCTGGAACACCACACAAGAACCAGACCCAAGGCGCAGAGCCATGTACTATTCCCAGGTGTCATATGCTGAGGAATTCTTAGTGTACAAATATGTCTGCCCTCTTGCTGTTTGTCATATATGAGGCACTGTAGTACATTGGTTGGCATACATAGACCTAGAATTCCATCTCAGTGTAGTGTAGTTTTTATTATTGTTGCTATTAATTCATTAAGTGAAACCAGTAAGAATGGTTTCCTATATTTTAGTTAAACTCAGTGTTTCTGAGAAAGGAGGAATTGTACCACTTGACAATATTCTTTGAAAAAAAGTCATAAAATTCAGGGGACATGTACAATTGTTGATATCTATATATATCAAGATAAGTGTGGTGAAGCATACTTTAATGGTTAGGAACACACATGCTGTAGTTAGCATTGCCTGCCAATAATTAGCTTGCAGCCTTGAGCAAATTACTTAATGTCTCTGAGCTTCAATTCTGCCATCTTCAAATTGAGGTAACCATATCATTAAATAATTTAGGATTTAATGTGTTAATATTTGTAAAACTCTTATAACAGTGTCTTATATATAGTAAGCATGAATGTAGTGAATAAAATTAAATATCACATAGAGATAAAAGCTTGCCAGCATGCTTCAAGGGAAAACATAGTTAATACTGAATGAATGATTCAGGGATTTTTTCTTGATATAAGTGGTAGATGGTTTACACAATATTACTATTAGGCTTTTGACTCATTCCCCAATGTTTACTAAGTTGGGATAGACAATTTCTATTGCCTTTACTGGATTTAAACCAAAATGATCTCCAACATTAAAGAAAGGAAAATAATTGTGTTTCTATGGTAAAGAAAGACAAGACCAGGGTTAAATGCATGACAGGGATAATCATAAGCTAACTTGAAGTTAGTTACCATAATGTTAGGGGGAAAGAGTGTCTATCTTCCCCACCAATCAATGTCTGCATTCTCAACCTAGACCTTCTTAGGATAAGGAGACTTGGTGTTTCTATTTCTTCTGCTTTGTGTAAGGAAAGGAGATACTATAAAAATAAAAATCTTATGGCCTTAGCACTACAGTCCAACATATATCCTTGATCTTCTTTCTTAGGGAACCAGTGACAATGGAATACAAAGAGTAGCCTTTGGAGCCTTCGGAGGTCAAATTTCCCCTACTTTTGATTGTTTCCTTTAATAATCTGACGAGTTTATCATGAAAACCAGTGGTCAGCTGAAGAAATTGCTGAGTCACTTACAACAATGGATTATCAGAAAATGCCTTCTTACACCTTTATGTGATCCCATTACTAATTTTTAACAGATTATAAGTAATCATGTTTGAAAGTCTGAGGTAATGCAGTGATGAGGGCAAAAAAAGCTGGGCTCACCTCTCAAGGACAACTGAATAAATTGGCTTCAAATTATGCTGAGGTCAGATCAGTCAGAGTGGACTTTAAAGCAAACAAACAAACAAAACAAAACAAGATGGAAAAAATTTTAAAAAAGAACAAGAATGCTATAGGAGACCAAAATTGTCTCAGTCTAAAAAAGGTTGAACCACAGAGTAAATAATAGGGAATTTATTAAAACAAGATTGGCAAGATTGTTTACAAAATGAGACAGAAAATTAAAGTTTTAATACAAATATCTGATTTAAACAAATAGAAACAACTTTCTATCATAGAAATCAAAATTAAGTGTTTAAACTCTTAACTTTAGAAGACAGGTAGTCAGGCTTTCTAGCTGCTCAGAAAGCCTTATTTTGTTGCACTAATTATTGATAAATATATTAAAAATTTCTTAATCAACATTGGCAAGAAACCAAGCATGTGTAATTTTATCTTTCAAAATCCTGTTTTCTATCTGGCTAGCATCTTAATTTATTTTACTCCTGTGGTTGCGAGATATATGTATTCTTGTTCCTTTATTTATTTTTTTTTGCCTTGCTCATGAGGAAATTTCCAACAGAGCCCTTGAATTCTTCAAGTACATATGTCCATAAATATGATTTAACCCATATTTTTATAACTAAAGTATGTCAACGTAATTAAAATTTTCTAATTTTGATTTTTTACAGAGTTTATAGTCTAGCAGGGACCAATTAGAATGGCAGATCATCCCCTTAGGCCTTCATGAAAGTCCCTTTTGATATTATTCCCTAAAGCCTATAAAATGGGTCAGTACAAGAATTAATTGAGTATACCCCAAGGGCATACGATACATCAGGATAATTATCCATGTTTCTATTTCCTCTTCTCCTACCTACTCACTAGACAAGTTTATACAAGATGTGGCAGCTAACAGCAGAGCCCAAATAATACAAGACTAGCAATTTCAAGTGCCCCAAATTTGCCATCAAATCTGTACATTTTACCAATACTAGTCCTCCATTTTATGATATAAACTTCTTATCAATGAGAAATTTAAAAACTGAAACAAAATTTAGATAAAGTTCCAGATTATGTCTGAAAGCATCTTTCTTGGGCATTTTCTTCTGATTTTATTGTATCTCAGTCAAAGTAGAACTCACTTAAGTGTCATGGGAGAGAAATAAGGGTTTCTTCATCTGCAGTGCCCTGGGTTCCCTTCTCCTAGAAGTAGCAGAGCTTTTGGGGCAACTCCACATGGATTACTTCCAATTAGAAAGCTCTCCTATATTCTTCTAAAGTTCCAGAGGGACCACACAACACATAAGAACATCACAACCCCTGCCATAAACTTCATCCACAAAATACCCAAGATCCATGGAACATTGGCAGCCCCCCAAATCCAAGCATATTCCCATAAATGAAGTGATTTTCCAAGTAAAAAAAGATGTTCCTAAAGCACAAGAGATGTTACAAGACATATCTGCATTCTATTACAAATAATAGGTAACATCAAAGACCTTGAAATAACTAAGATAAAAAAATAAAATAGTTTAAAAGAGAAATTTTGTTTATCTTATTTTAGCTTTTCTAAGATGTTCATCAATTTCCTGAGTTCAGTGCCTATGAATTTAACCCTTATGTGGGAAAAACCCCTTTCACTCAGAGATTAATTGTGACACTTGACTTCTTATATTCTAAGGGAACAATAAAGCAAAAGAGAAGGAAATAGTTTTTAAAAACCCAGACCGACAAACATAAATTTAAAAGTGGTTTATTAAAAGCCTCATCTCAAAAGAAGTATAAAGTAATATCTAGAAACTTTCTCTTCATTTTTGCTACCCTTTCTCCTCATGTAATTTATAGCCCATTGATCTCAATTCACATTTTCTTTTTAGACCAGGGTTCTTGGCATCCCAATTTTTAATTGAATGTGCTCCCTTACTGGAACTAGAATTTTCACACTCTCATGAGCTTAGAAATTTGCTTACAACAAGGACTAGTATAATTTATGGCTTTGCATTTCCTGCTTTCCCAAATTCATGCTTTTCTGTGAAGTATTCCATCTTCAAAAGAACAACCATGTTCCTTAGCTATTTGCTAACATTGATGTTACATGTAATAATAGCTACAGGCTTAACACCCTCCAACTCCTGGATTCCTTAGACCTTGGATTCTCCTCCCAGGGAAGATTTCTTCCTGGGTCCATGTTTGTCTCTGCTGGAGAACTGGGTATGCAATTATTTTTGCTTTCCAAACCTATACCTTTGAATCCAGTGCAAGTATCTGCATATGCTTCTCCCTCAAACATTATTTTCCCTTGAATTTCCTGATCTTCAGAAACCAGTTGCAGCAGAAACATTTCATGTGCCTTTAGTTTATTATCGTTAGCAGTGAAATCTGACTAGACTGACTCTAGAAATCCATTTCTTTTTTTGTGTGTGTCTCTCAATATCATTTTGAAAAGGACAGCTGAGATGTGCTTCCTAGTGTGATCCATTTCTTCTTGACTGTGTGTAAAACTAATGTATGCTGAGTTTGAATGACTTCCTTTCTTTCTGTGACCGTTTCCCACAGTTCATGTTTTAACTGTTAGATCAAAACGTTTTGTAAGATTTTCCTACTTCTTAAGTTTCTGATAGTTTTTGGTGTTGTGTTTTTTTTTATAAAATGAAAACAACAGTTTTCTGTTGCCAGCCTTTTTACTGGCTGACTGAAATTGTCCCTTTACCTATCAAAAAATTCTGATAACTAGAGTCACTGTGTTGGATATAGACCACTTTTGTTCTTCTTAGCAATTGAATTTTTGAGAAATGCACTTAATTTTTCCTCACCTCAGCACATGAAGATGGTACAACTTTTATATACTAGTGATTCCCATTTTTCTTTATTGGTGAACTCTAAAAATAAGTGTGTTGGAACTCATACTCTGAGATCTGGGTCCTCCTAAATCCACACTATCATCAAGGTTTAGTAATAAACTGCTTCCTCAGAACTTGGCTGGAGATAGAGGAGAAAAAAGGATAAATGGATGCGGCTATAAAATATATGAACCTGAAAGTCAAAAACTTCTATAACAGGGTCCTGGCGATATTGAAGTGAGTCTGCCATGATCTTGGAAGTGAATATGAACACCTAAGGCACAATAAGGAAAAGAGTGGAAGAGAGTATGTGTTCATGAAAACCCATTTTGTTCCCTCTTGGACTTACAATTAGACTACACTTTTTAGTCTCCTTTTCAGTTACTGAAGTCTGATCACTGGAATATGAGTGAAAGCCATATGTGCCACATCTAGGCATGGCTCATCAAAGCCTTCAGTGTGATCCTCCATGTGTTTGTCACTTTTCACTTGTCTACCAATCAAAGACAGACAGTTCAGCTGAGGACTTTAAGGCCCCAGGGAATGGTGGGACTATACAGCAAAAGGAGCATGAGTTTCTGAGAGACTTTGTTGTGCAGAACATTTGTTCTCTCTTTGTCTGATTAGAGTTCACATAAGTAAAAAATAAAATTCTATTTTATTAAGCCACTGAGACTGTGAAATTATTTGTGTTAGAAAATAACATGCCCTGCATAATACAGTAAAATAAAGATTAATATAACAGCTTTTTTTCCCATGTCAAAGATGGATTTATTCAGCATCGGGAGAGATTTTCTGACTCAAAGCTCAAGTAACTGTGTCCCGAAATCAAAGCCACTTCAAGATAAAGCAGGGTTCCAGCACTCTTTTTATCATCTTTACTTCTCTTTTTTATTTTATTATGATATTGTGGGGTACAGTTAAGGGTTAGGTATACAAATATGCTTCGTTCAGGCACCCTTGTTAATAAGAGGTGTCTCCCCATCCCCAGACAGATATTTACTATCGTTAATCCCGTCTACCTTCCCCTCCCCCGCCATAGTTTCCCACCACTGTCAGTCATTCTCTTATAGTATTACGTTGGATGTTCAAGGTCCACTATATGAGTGAGAACATGTGATACTCAGATCTTTGTTTCTGTGAGAGATCACTCAGTATTATAGACTATAGCTCCATCAAGTTTGCTGCGAAATTCATGATTTTGTTCTTTTTTATGACTGCCTAGTATTCCATCATGTATATGCACCACATTTTTTTAATCCAGTTCTCTTTTGATGGACAGCACGGTTGCTTCCAGGTTCTTGCTATTGTGAACAATCCTGCAATAAACATATGTGTGCAGGTATCTTTTTTATAGAGTGATTTGAGTTCTTCAGGGTATATTCCCAGTAGGGGGATTGCGGGGTCATATGGGAGGTCAATAGTTAGAGCTTTTAGGAATCACCATACTGTTTTCCACAGAAGTTGCACTAGTTTGCACTCCCACCCAACAGTGTAGAAGTGTTCCCTTTTCGCCACACCCTCTCCAGCAACTGTTATTTTTTGAGTTATTGATAATTGCCATTCTGACTGGAGTTAGGTGGTATCTCAGTGTGGTTTTTATTTGCATCTCCCTGATGATTAGTGAGGTTGAACATTTTTTCATGTGTCTGTTGGCTGCTCGGATGTCTTCCTTTGAGAAGTGTCTGTTCTTATCTTTTGCCCATTTTATAATGGAGTTTTTTGTTTTTTTCTTTTCAGCACATTTGAGTTCCTTGTAGATCCAAAATGTTAAGCCTTTGTCAGACCTGGAGTTGGCAAATTCTTTTTGCCAGTCTGTAGGCTGTCTCCTTGCTCTCTTGATGGTTTCTTTGGCTTTGCAGAAGCTTGCCAGTTTAATGAAGTCCCACTTGTTTATATTCTCTTTTATGGCCTATGGGTTTCGGGTTTTGTTCAGGAATTGGATGCCAGTTCCAATTTCCATGAGGGTATGCCCTTCATTTTCTAAGGTTCTTATGGTTTGAGGTTTTACATTTAGGTCTCTGATCCATTTAGAGTTAATTTTTGTGTACAGGGATAGATAGGGGTCCTGTTTCAGTCTTCTTCATGTGGTCAGCCAGTTTTCCCAGCACCATTTACTGAATAGGTTCTCCTCTCCCCAGTGGTAGGTGGTGGAGGCTTTGTCGAAGATGAGTTGGTTGAGAAATTGAGGTTTTACTTCTGGAATCTCAATTCTATTCCATTGTTCTATATTCCTATTCCTGTATCAGTACCAAGCTGTTTTGATTATTGTAGCTTTATAGTAAAATATGAAGTCTGGGAATGTGATACCACCTGCTTTTTTTTTTTTTTTTTTTTTTTTTGCTGAGGATTGTTCTGGCTATTCTTCATTGTTTGTGTTTCCATATGAATTCCTGTGTTGTTTTTCCTAGGTCTGAAAAGAATGTTGCTGGTAATTTGATGGGTATTGCATTAAATCTGCAGATTACCTTAGGTAAGATGGACATCTTCACAATGTTGATTCTTTCAATCCATTAACATGGGATATTTTTCCATTTGTTTGTGTCATCTTTGATTTCTTTGAGCAGTGTTTTGTAGTTTTCATTGTAAAGGTCTTTCACATTTCTGGTTATGAAGATGCCAAGGTATTCCATTTTTTTGTGGCTATTGTGAATGGAATTGTGCTTTTTATTTGGGTTTCTGTTTGTTTATTATTGGTGTAAAGAAATGCGATTGTCTTTTGCACATTTATTTTATACCCTGAGACTTTGTCAAAGTCCTTTATCAGTGTAAGAAGGTTTTTGAAAGATTCTCTTGGGTTTTCAAGGTACATGATCATGTCATCTGCAAAGAGAGATAGCTTGACTTCCACTTTTCCTATTTGAATACCCCTGTGTTCAGTACTTTCTTAAGTGTTTCTTGTAGAGGTGGTCTGGTGGCTGCGTAGGTTCTTAGTGATTGGATATCTGGGAAAGATTTCAATTCTCCCTCACTGATGAAGCTTCGCTTGGCTGGGTAGGTTATTCTCAGTTGAAATTGTTTATCTTTTAGAACTTTGAAGATAGGGCTCCAGGCTCTCCTGGCCTGGAGTGTTTCTGTAGATAAATCTCCTGCTATTCTAGTTGGTCTTCCCTGGTACGTAGTCTGAACTTTTTCTCTTGCAGCCTTTAGGATTTTTTCTTTTATACCTACTTTGTTTAGGTGAATTATTATATGTCTGGGAGTTGGTCTTCTCATTTGTTGTCTTGCAGTGGTTCTCTGAATCTCTTGTGTTTCAATTTTTTCATCCTTGATGAGATGAGGGAAGTTTTCTTGAATGATTTCATGAAATGTTTGGTCCAGTGTGGCCTCTGTTTCTCTCTCTGCCTCAGGAAGGCCAACTACTCTTAGGTTCGGTCTCTTGAAGTGATCATTCATCTGTTGAAGGTTTTATTCTGTCTTTTTGAGCTTCTTTTCTATGCTTTTGACAGTTTGGGTTAGTTCTGTGTTTTAGTCTTTGAGTTCTGAGATTCTATCTTCTGCTTGGCTAATTCTGCTTTCCATGCTTATTAGTTTGTTATTGATTTCCATCATAGTATTCTTTACTGCTATTATTTCTGACATCAGCTCCTTCCTATTTTCCTCTTGTCTCTCCTCAATTTTTTAAACTCTCTGTATTAATGTCTTGATGTCTGGGTTTGTTGCATGTGACCAGTCATTCTGGGGGCTCTTCATTGTTTGTGTTCCGGAATCTGTTTTCTCAGTGTCTGATCTCCCAGGGGTCTGTTGAGACCTATATTCTTTTTTTGGTTTTTCTTCATTTGTGCAGTTTGTCCCCCTCCCTACTTTTTCCTTCCCTCCACGTCACTGTCTTCTTTAATTCTGTTATTCAAGGGTAGAGGAATTGCTTTTACTTCTGTTTTTTCAATCTCCTATTCTTTATGTATGCTCTCTTACTTTGCTCAATTCTGGAGTTGCACTGTAGGTTGGGGGTGGTCCTTTTTGCAGTTTTGAGATTTACTTAAGGGGGGAGCTGTGATTCAAAATCTATCTGCAGGTCCTGGTATTTGCCGACAGGTATATGGATAATCTGAAACCATTTTCCCACTGCCTTGGAATCTGTCCATGCAGTGGGGCTGTAGGTTTACTCCCTGAAATAAAATGTGGTTATCAGAGAGAAGAGAATGGAGCAGACAGTGGGGGGAAGAGGATGGTGGAGAGAGAGAGGAGTAAGGGGAGAAACAGACAAGTGTACCAACAAATGGAGAGAGAGACCTAAACTGAAACAGATAAAATAGACCACAATAGACCATGGCTACAGACTAACCAACTTCCATATCAAAAAAAAAATAATAATAAAACATACAATGATGCTAACATACAGGCTAACCAACCACCTTATTGATGTGCTCTTCCTCCATACAAAGATATGGTTTACAAAGAGGAGAAAAGAGAATAAAAGGAAGAGGAAAAGAAAAAGAAAAGAACAAAACAGTAGGAATAGAATTAAGTCATTAAACTAACAAAGCCAATCGAGCACACTCTGAGACTTTTTATTTAAGTCCAATGTCCTTTCAGCTCTGATTTCTAGCTGTCTTTTCAAGCTGGTAAATTAGTTCGCAGTTAGGGTCAGTTGCCCCTGGCCTGCTGTGAAGGACAGTTCAGATTACCCTCAGTTCACTATTCAAATCTGGCCTGTGTCTGTTTTTCAAGCTTGTTTCTCCCATTTTGGTGTTGTTACCTTGAATCGCCAGCAGGCGGTGCTATCTCAGCTACTCGCCCCAGAGGGGGTGAAGCCAGACAGGAGTCGGGCAAAGTCCGGAGATGGGAGCCTGCCTCAGGGCACACAGGAGGAGACCCACGGCTGGTAGGACGTCTCAGTGGCAACAGAGGTGGCACTGTTCCCAGCAGATCTTTCCTGCAAGGGTTTCAAGGACTGAAGTCATGGATCACCTCAGACATGGGTGGCATGATGCGCTATGGCTGCCATGGAGGCCATGGCGGCATGGCAGCTGCTGGGTCTGTGGCTGCAATGGCTGTCCAGACCGCTGCAATGCCCTAGCAGTGGTGACCACAGAGCTCCATGTGAAAAGCAGGCTGCCCACATTGATATGCAGCTTCCAGGGAAAGAGCCAGAGACCCTCTGCATTCTAATTTGCAGAGGGTTTCATAGACCAGGCTGTCCCGTTGCCATCTTGCTGGAAGTCGGGATGTTCTATTCATCTTTATTTCTTTATCTATTAAAATAACTACCTAGTGATACCCAACAATTTTTTTTCTTGGAGTATTTTTATTTTACTTTTTTTCTAGTTACACCATGTAATTTCTCTCATTTTAACATTATTTTTCTCTATATTAACATTACACATGTAGAAATGGTATAAGCAAGCTTAAAGATATAAAACTGCGTATCACAAAATTTTGACAACCCAAAAGGAAAAAATGCAAAGAAAATTTTCCAAGCAAATATCTCTGATTAGCTAGTCATTAAACTTAAGTTCAAGTTTACTTTTCTCCAATAATGTTCAAAATGAGCACTGTCAAATTGGTGGGTGAGTTGTAATGATATCAAAAAGGGATTGAATTGGAAAAGGATTATAAATTATTATAATAGGAAAAGACGTTTATTTCTTACAGAGGACTTAGTCAAAAGATATATCTTGGATCCAGACCAAAGATAACCAAGTCCTACCTCCAATGACTTAGAGTCAGACAAAAACACAAAACTTTGTTTTTGTTTTGCATACTTTGTGTTTCAAAGTTTTTTTCGTAAACTAGTGCAAACTCTTTGGAAGACAGTGTGGTGGTTTATGAAAAAACTAGAAATTGACCTTCCATATGACCCAGCATTCCCTCTATTGGGAATATACCCAGAGGAACTGAAATCATTCTATAAAAAGGATACCTGCACATGCATGTTTGTTGCAGCTCTATTCACAATAGCAAAAACATGGAACCAACCATGCTGCCCATCAAAGCTAGACCAGAAAAAAAAAATGTGGTACATATACACAATGGAATATTATACAACCATAAAGAAGGAAAAGCATATGGATTTTGCAGCAACCTGGATAGACTTAAAGTCTGTAATACTGAGTGATCTTTCACAGAAACAAAGAACTGAATATCACATGTTCTCACTCATAAGCAGACTATAAGAAAAGGATTGATAGTAGCAGGAAACTACCAGGAGTGGGGCAGGGAAGAGGAATTGGCAGTAGTGAGAATCTGCCTGGGGAAGGGGGTGGGGGTACACCTCATTAACAAGGGTACCTGCATAATGACCATTTGTATATCTAACCCTGAATTGTAGCCCACATCTTTAAAATAAAAAAATTAAAAGTTAGAAAAAAAAAGAAAAAAGTTTTTTTCTTTATTTAATGTATATCTGTACCTGCTCCACCAAACTACATCAAATGTAAGTTACATGTATTTTATGATTTCACAGAGGAATAGCAGTCATTCAAGTTTTTAGTGGTTGCTTATTACCAAAATTTGAAGAGAACCATAAATGAATGGATAAAAAGACTATGTGAAAAATTATTTTGTTATTTCCTGGGGTTTTTGTCCTTAAGCTCTAATGTGGAGCCTTAAATATAGTGAGGTAAAGTAGAGTGTACAGAACTCTGAGGATTAAGGAATCCTAGATTGAGCTTAGACAGGTTTAAATTTTCTATTTTCCAGTAAGCTTTACTCTCCTCCCAACATACATTTCAATGAGAATGAGGAAGTGAGTGTGGGAAGTACCATTTTTGTGTGGTCCATGACTTACTGTGACCTCTACACGCATAAGAACTGAAATAGAACCTGCCATGATTCAGCTCATGCCATGATTCAACTCAGAGACTAAATGCTTCACTTCCTCAACTCCAAAACTATACTCTTAGACACTGTAGTATAATTAAAGAGCACGTAATGCCTCCTCTACAGAACTACTTCCCCTTAGGGATTGAATGAAGGAGAAAGCAACAGTTTCCAAGTTAATTCATTTTTTGAATCAATAGACATATTACACAGTGGTAGGAATATTTCATCAAGGGGAGTAGCCAAGCTTTTGAAAAAAGAAGCAGCTGTTAAGAAACATAAATGACTTGAATGTTGGTATGTAAATATTTTTACTTCATTTCCCCAGATGAAAAACCATTTTAAACAACATTTTAATGTCACTTGACAAAATCAGTATAAAAATTTGAAGAAGAGCATAAATAAAACACAATACAAGAAATCATGGGATTGAGATCTGGGTTGCAGATTTGACTTTTTTTTTTTTTTTGGTCTTTTAAAAAATATTTTTAAGCCACTCATTTATGATCTTTGGTTTTCTAAATAATCATGCATAGGTCTATAGTTATACTTTTATGGATTTGACATCAAAATAATCCAAATCTCTTTTTCCAATTTGTAGATACACTAGAAGTTATTTTCCACATTCTGAATAACATCCCACATTGCTCTAGTGATAATGGCTGGCTATACCCCAGAATTTCATCACAATCACAGATAGGGAAGGATCTTAATTTTTTAAAAAATCATGTTAATGAAATATAAGATAAACACTTAGATGTCACAGGGATCTATTAATCCTATCTTAGGCTTATTGTACAAATCATGACTATGTTGGCACAAATTTGTTTAATTTCTTGTTCAGTTCAAGTTGGGAGCTTATAGTATAATACAATGGAAAATAGTCATTTTATTGAATCATCTTTAATATTACAGTAATAGAAATAATGATAAAAATAAAGCCTAACATGAAATTAAAATATATGATAATAGCTAAAATCTATTTAGTTTGTAATAAACAGAAATTAAATATGTCTGATTTAATGAATAAAGGAAAAAGCTAATGGAATATCTTAAAGAATGAAAGCATAGTTCACAAAATCAAGAATCAGAAAGAAATAGAACTAGGGATGCTTTGAGGAGGCCAAAAGCAAGAGATTAAGAACTATTCTAGAATACTGCTAGTCTCTAAGGACCAAATATAGTAGTTATCTATTGTTGCTTAGCAATCACCCCAAAACTTAGAGACTTCAAACAAGAACATTTATTTCTCACAATGTCTGTGTGTAAGAAATGCAGGTACGGCTTAGTTTAATTCAATTTCTTCAATAGCTCATAGTTCTCATTCAAGGCTTAACTAGAGAATAATACAAGTCCAAGCTCACTAGCATGATTGATGGTAGGTTTCAGTTCCTTGGGGGTTGTTGTACTGAGTGCTTCTGGTCTTGCTGGATGTTAGCCAGAAGCTACTTTCCATTTCTTTCCACATGGACCTCTTTAATACATCAACCTACTTCATCAAAGTGTGCAAGGTGGAAAAGCAACAGCAAGAATATCAGCAACACAGAAGTTAGAGTTGTTTATTACCCAATTATGCCACAGAAGTGGTGCCACATAACTCTATCATTTTTACCCTATTTTATTTTTTTGAAGCAAGTCACTAGGTCCAGCCCACATTCAAGGGAGGGGGATTGCACAAAGGCATGAATATCAGGAGGGAGGATCCCTGATATATACCCCATGCAGTTTCTGTTTTGCTTCAATCAAAGTTTCAAATACTCAGGAAGAAAATAAAGTAGGTCAGTTGTTTATCCCTTGATTAATGAATTACAAAGAGTGGGAAGGGCCAGAATAATATAGGGAAGAACACTTCTAAATCAGAGCTAAAACTTGTTTATCAGGACCTGTTTCTAGAGAGAAAGAGATTAGCAAGAGATAGGTAGAATATGAGTCCACTGCATGTGTTTAAGATGGTATATGATGGCTAAAACAACTTTATAGTCTATTGTTAAGGGATATATTCCAAATATTTTCAGATAGTATTAATTTATTTCTTTAAACACAAACGTAATGTTTGTGCCTGTGTATGTTTACTAGAGTGACCATTCTTAATAGGATTATTTTCCTATGTCATTCTTTGAGGATTAAAAATTTAATCGTAGTTAATCCTGACAGGAATGAAAGTAGTAGTACAAATTATAATTCTTATTTCTTATTTCACTGAGTTCAAAATGGAGATTGAGAGTGTGTCAGTGAAGAGTACATCCTATTGTCAAATGAAGCTTCATAATTTTCTTTGGTAAACAATTCTAGAGTTGAACATTTTTTGAAGGCAAAGAGACCCAATTAAGTAATTCTTTTCCATGTAGGTTAGATATGTTTGTCTGCCTTCAGCCAAGTCAGTATTTTTACAAATGTCCCAATAAAATATGAACATTGGTTTAACTATGGCATAGAAAACACTATTTTTTAATCAGGTAAACTGGATTGTAAAGCCCAACAAATATTAATTTGACATGGGCACTGACAATCAATATTTTTTATCATATAATTTATCAGATGTTGGGTTGGTTTTATAGCACAAGGCACAAACTGTTTTGAGAGTTGATATGTTTTAAATATGATAGAGATGCTATGGAGTAAATAATCACCTGTTATTCGTGGTGCTATATCCCAATATTGCTTATCTCAAGCAAAACAGAAAAAAACGTTGAATACCTAACTTCCAGACACCTAAATTAAAGATCAGACAGTTTATCCCACGCCAGTGACTTTTACCTGATTAGATCTTGGCTTTTATCTTTGCATTTTATTACTACACATAAAAAGTCTTTCAATTAGTGGAGATGGTTGCATGTTGATTTGTTCCTTTTAATTATTCTGCATGTAGAATCACTAGAGGGTAGGAAAGGTTTATACTAAATTTAAAATCAAGAATTACATATGTCTTTTTAAATGCTAAGGCATAGATAAGTGGATCTTATCAGGTATATCAGAAAAAAAACAATTTTCTTTTCTCCCCTATTGCCTGCTCAAACTCTCTTTGTGAGGTTAATGCTGTCCTTATCCTTTGCTTAAATCCCATATTGGCTCCTTAGCTTTTCTGGTTTCTCATTTAGAAAAAGAATTTTAGTCAGCTTGGTCCTCTATGAAGTTTCAGTTCGATAATGACATATCCAATGCAGAAAATAAACTAAACTTCTAGATTTTTAACTCATATCATACTCACACACAAATAAATGTTAAATGCAGCGGAGTGACTATTAAGAAAACAAAACAAATGTGATGGGAAAGCCAGATGAATACCACAGGTTAATGCTCCTACTTCACACACTGGAATTATTGCTGAGTTGAGGCAGGCAGCCCGGGTCTACATTTCCTAGCCTTTCCTGCCTGTAGGTAGTGCCATGTGAATGAATGAGTTTTGAACAATGAAATGTGAGCAAAACTTATAAACTCTATTTTCAATACTAGACCATAAAACATACTAAGTCATTCTCCACTCCTTCTCTTTTACCACCTGTTGGCTGAACGTCTGCCCTTAGGGTAAACTTGGGCCCCACAAGTTGAATTTAGGTGATAAGTATTTGGACATTCATTGTACTATGTTCTAAAACCTTTAAATTTGTTTTATTATTTCCATAATTCAAAGTTATAAAAATAAAATTAGTGGAAAAAAACAATTTGACTCTTATTTAAATTGAAAGCATCCGGTAAAACAAGCATATAGCATCACACTTCTCCCATTGGGCCTATTTGAAATGACTGTCTTTAGTGAGACAGCAGCCTTGTCCAACTCTTTTTCTATTTCCTTATGTTTTTTTAATTTCTTCTCTCCCATATTTCTAAACATGATTCTGATATGTCTAAGGTTCATATGAAGAGAAAAATAGATGAATGAAGGAGATGTAAGAAAACATTATGTCTTTCTTGGCAGACTATATTCTAAGTTGTTATCAAGTTCTCCATGATGATAGAGGAATAAGAACTACTATTTAAAAAAATGAGTGTTGTATGAGCTCTTTAATGAACCTATCGATACCTGGGGACTTCTTGTGTATTGTTTCCTTGTAGATGAAGTCTCATCTCCCCACTAGATGGATGTTTGAAACTACTTCTAGAATGAATTTATGGGAGTGCTCCCACCAATAATTTATATTTGGTCCACTGAAACCTGCTCCTTAGACCTTAATGTCAACAGAAGTAAACCTATTTCCTAACTGAATTTGTCCACTCTGATGCCATCTGTTAATTTTTACAGCCTCTTAAAAAAAAACAAAACAACCCCAAAGATTTCTCAATTGGGAGTCATCATACATAAACTCAGTATATCCTCCAAATCCCTGGGATTGTAGATAAATCTCACTCAGTGTTTATTTAAGGCTACTATCAGTAGGCTTCAGTTGAAGGGTGAGCACTTGCCACACCTTCTCCTTGGGAGTAGAGACTCCTCAGCACATAGCAAAAAATTATCTGCACTGAAACCTTTTCTGTAAATATAACCTATCTTTGTTTCTCTAATTCCTTTCCCTTTTGAATGCTATAGCATATGTAAAAATGAAACACCCAAACATTCTTACACATGGGGTTAAAAACCTTCTGCATGGAGTGGGAACCAGAGCTATGAAGTTTAGAAAAAAAATTCCTAAAGCTCCAACAAAACAAAACTCTAAACAACACCATAGTAGAGCTTTAGACACTTTCCAAATCTAGAGAAAACAAGACTTGAATTGGGGAAGGAAACAAACAAAAATGTTAAGTAACTATAAATTCACAATCACAAGTTAGAGACCACAAAATAAGTACTTGTAAGTGAAAAACAACCTATCTGAAATATAGCAGAACATTCTGAATTTAAAAATAAAATACAAGTAAAATATGAATAGAAGATAAATTTTAAAAGGAAAACATTAAAAATGCAGGTATATTTTTAAAAAGAAAAATAAAAAATCTAGGAGAAAAAAAGATAAATTTTGTGAAATAAAATGAAATTTTAAAAAGTGAAATCAGGAACTTCTGGATAGCTGAACACATGGGGATTCCTGGAGAAAAGTATAGACTTTCATATACCACTGCCTTCATCACTGCATCCCCGCCAACCAACTTATCTTTACAACTTCACTATCTGCTTCTCCTCTTTCTTCCCCTTCCTGCAAACATATGTTGCACACACTCGTGACCTTTACCTGCTGAAACTTTTTTCAGATTTCCAAAAGTCTGTCCCTTTCAAGCCTTTGTGCTTTTGCATGTGCAGTTTTTTCACTTTCTTCAGTACGGAAAACTCCTGTACTAATTTTAGGTATGTTCTTTGCTTTCCCACCTACTGAACATATGTTTTCATAAGCAAGCCTCTGGTGATATTCTTTAGATCTTCCATGTGTTTTAGCAATAGCTATCTCTTGAACTCTTTTTTCCTAGAATGTTCTTAAACTTCTTTGAGAATCATTTTATGAGTCCTGTGACTCTGAAGATGAAAATAGAATAAACAAGAAACCTCAGTTCTGTTGACTGAATGATTTCAGCTGTTCATAATGCCCACGTTGGATTATTACTTTCTTTAAGAGAAATAAGGTTCACTTACCTTTCTTAGACATAGGTAAAACATGTCCTCAGACATAGGTTTAACATGTCTCTAAGCTGGTAAATTAGTCTGCACTCAAATCAAAAAAAGTGGGAGATAGCTTATGTTTTACAATCACTCAGAAGATGTGTTTAGAAAAAAATGCACAATAAACTATTTCTGAAGACCTTTGTTTATGCCTCTATTGTTGTTAGATAAAAGTTTATTCAGAATTTTGTATTTTGGAATTTATGTACCAAAAAGTAGATCTTCACAATTTCTAAAAAGCTATTTTACAATTTGAGAAATTTCCTTTTTCACTGCTCTGCTTTGAGCTAAATACTTCCTTAAGTCTTTAATACCAGTTAAACAAGGTGAAGGAAGGTATTACACTCATCTGGTGAATGTAATGAAACCAGTCAGTCTGACTTTAAAAGACCATTCTACTCTTTATTTAGAATGTTCTTTTATCTTGATTTTTGAATAGTGTATTTTTCCAAATAAAATGCCTTTATGCTCAGAAAAACTGAAAACTATCCAAATAGTTGGTCTGCAAAACTGCTAATTATCCAGAATTTGAATACCATCTATATAACTGTTTATTAGTTTGATCTGGGTACTGCTATTATCCTCAAATCAATAACTATCCATGCAATACATTCTCATGATTTTTTTGTCTCTATTGTTTGTTTGCATTTTTCAGTGAATTCCTTTAATAGATGACTGAGAGGGTGATGATTAATATATATTTTGAGAAAACATTACACCACAATGATTTGTGCTGATGTTCTATCAGGAACCTGGACAAATGAATATAGTAGCACAATGTATAAGACAATTACTGCCTTTCTTAGTCATTTACAGTCATTTGCCATACTGTGTTAATTGTAAGAGCAGATTTTCTAACCCAAATCTTTAGAGACACAGAGCTTCTAGTAATATTAAAATTAAAACAGCTTTGAGGAAAAGTAGCAATTATTTTTAACCTATCTTGATTCCTTAATACTGACAAATAAATAATAAGCAAAGAATAAACTGTCCTTTACTAAAAGTTATAAGAAGCAGTTGGAATCATGAAAAAGCATTAGAATATATATGATTTGCATATATATTCTTACTAGTTTCCTAAGTAATTTATTATATTTTAGATGAGAGTGTTTTTATGAACATGCCAATATGAGAAATGATAGAATTTATTAACATGTACACTTATTTAGATGCTCCTAATTAATAGGTTCAATTTTTTCCTGCAGAGTTAACAGAGTCATATATCCATTGTGTTACTTGGTTTAACAATCTTCATTGAGTTCTCACAAGCTTCTGTCTTAAATCCATTTCCTGGACTGAAATCCAAATTTTTTTGTATCCATCAGTTTAAGTGGTGTTATATAATTTAAGCAAATGGTCCCAAAATTTCAATGATTTACAGTAACAAAGAATATTTCTTGTTTATGATACAGGCCATTAACATGTTGACTGCAGATCTCCAAATTATTTTTATTCTAAGAACCAACTGAAGGAGCAATCCCAATCTGGGCATGCAATAAAGATAAATCTATTGTGAACTGTATCCTGATTCTTAAAGCGTGAGTGAAAATGGCACTCATAACTTTTGTTCCTTTTTCATTGGTCAACGGCAGAGGCATAGACAAGGAAAATATCAATGGAGTATCAAATATAATCCTCCTGCAGAAAGGATGCTTTAGGGAGAAGCATTAATTCAATTTACCACACCCCTTATGAACTGATTTTTATCAGTCTCTCAACTAAAAGTCCTCCCTATTAACTTTCATAACTTGCTGTTTCCTGATGTGTTGTATTTGCATAATAATCTGCCAGAATTCCTTCTTAGGTTTCCTGCCTGGGCATTTCCTATTCATTCTTTAGGAACTATATGATCTATAGAAGTTCTTTTAACTTCAATAATCTGATGGGACATCCCCCCCAAAGCAGGAATTTATTTATAAAAAGTTGTATATTTATTCTTACATGTTTAAACTTCAGTCACCTTCAAAGTTCTCTTCATTTTATGCACTACACCTATTGAGATGTTTTTTTCACTGCTCAAAACAGTTTTTGAACTTATCAATTTGGATGCCTCTTAGTGCTTCCACTGTTTTTTGTTTCTCCTCTTCCACATCAGCAAGACATTTCACTTTGAGGCCTTTTTTCATCTGGGGAAACAAGCAAAAAAAAAGGTTCTTGGGATAAGATCGAACGAATAGGGAGGGTGGGACATGGGAGTCATGCTGTTTTGGGTAAAAAATTACTGAACACTCAGAGCAGTGTTAGGAGATGGGTTGTCATGGTGGAAGAACCAGTTACCTGCTTGCCATGAATTGTGATGCAACCTTCTCAATATTTCTTCCATGAATTGTGATGCAACCTTCTCAAAATTTCCAGAAAAAACTTTGGTTGACAATTTGATCCAGAGGAACAATTCCAAGTGTACTACAAAGGATGCAGCCTCCAGAGATAATTCCAGTGTTTAGGGAGTCCCCTCCTTGTACATGGCATATTTACAGTTATTTTTTGTTGGAAAAGTATGGTTATTTTTTGTTTGAAAAAGAGCATAACCCTTTTTCATTACCTTCACTATAGCCACGGTTCTATCTATCAATGGATATCTGATGCTCATGAAGCGTCTTCTACAGCCTTCAGAGTTAAAGGCTTCTAATTAGAGGACAATATCATGTTTGCTTTACTATAGGGAAGTGCAGACCAATTAAACAGATATATTTATTTCTTGAGTTTTCCTGATGTGGCTCTGAGTTAACAGACCCACCACCATACCTCTTTTGGCAGAAGAGTTCCTTCTAGGATGTGTAGGCTGAGTATCAAAGGATTACAGTCTTTACGGTTCAGCAGTCTTGTTCTTCCACTGAAGTAGTTTGATGATCTCCAGGCTATCCTTCATTCCATGGCAAAGAGATCATTGTGAATGCCATAGTTTTGCTGTTATAGAAAAATATAGGAGCAAGGAATTGGAGATATTAGATGGAAATATTAATATTATAAGAATGACATACTTTTTCTCTTTCCTCATACTTCTGGGGGTTCTTCAGACTCTGTATCTCTAGGGGGCTTTGTTAGCTCTACAGTTTCCTAAACCTGAATCTAAGGAAGGAATGAGGTTCTCATAGTCTTCTATGCTTTGAGGACTAATTAGAACTGCCAGAACTGCCAGCTGCCCGTAAAAAACCAGTAGGTCTGTTGAATACATGATGAATGGGTTGAAGTCTGCAATCTGAGAGCTGAAAGGAACTCTAGAAAAGATCCAGTCTAAAGGATCTAAAACATAACTGTATATCAAAATCACTATGGCAGATTTTTTTTTTTTTTGAGTTGGAGTCTCACTCTGTCACCCAGACTGGAGTGCAGTGGCCGGGACCTTCCGGCGATCCTTCCACCTCAGCCTTCCAAGTAGCTGGAACTACAGGCATGCGCTACTACGCCCGGCTAATTTTTTGATTTATTGTAGAGATGAGGTCCCACCAAGTTGTCCAGGCGGGTCTCGAACCCACAGGCTCAGGCAATTCACTCACCTCAGTCTCCCAAGGTGCGGGATTACAGGCTGAGCCACCAAGCCTGGTTTATGGCAGATTTTTAAATAACAGATGCTGAAGTCAAAACAGCAGAGATGCTGACTTTCTGGATCTGGAGTGAAGCCCAGAAGACTTAGTCATTGGATCTGAGCCTCTTTTCACACTCTATCCATCTCTTCTGTCATCATCCCACAGTACTCAATTCAGGAAACTATAGAGATAATGTACCTAAGGCATTGATTGAATGACATCGAATATACATTCAGAATCCATTTTTTACTGACAGCATTTCTCACTATTTTCTTATACAATAACAACTAGAATATTCTTTCATCATGTAACCTTCAGGCTTCTTTAGTTTTGATGGACTTTTACCTGTGGTCCCATCTGTATTCCAGAATCAGAGTAACCTGAGTATCATCTCCTATAAAAAACAAATTGAAAATTTCTGAGAGAAACTTCTATGTGACGTACACTGCTGATAAAGAATGCTCATGAACATCCTGGGATATTTCTCAACTTCTCATCCCAACAAAATTTTTTAATTTGCTAATCCAATGTAATAAATGATTTTGAACACACTTTATGCCAGATATTCTGGTAGGTGATAGATTATGTGGCCTTAATTATACTGATGAAAAGCATGCAAGACCACAGCAAAAGTCTGAGCTAATTATCATCCTATCAGCCTCCATGCCCCTCACTTTTAACTTAATTTTGTGCCCCTAACATATTCAGGGATGCAATTTCAATGCCTGGATGCACTTTACTTCCAGTGTCTTTATCTCTTTTAAGGTTACATTGAACAAATTTCTATTTCTATGCTTCCCTCTAGTTTATCCTTCTTTTCTTTTCCCAGGACCTGGTATAATTTTCCCTCTCAGTTCTGCTTATAAAATTGAAACTATTTTATCCTGTTTATATATATTAGTTTTTTGAAAATAATTACATTTAATTTCCACATAGTTTCATATTAGAAGAGAATATCACCACTTCTTTTTTTTAAAAAAGGAATCTGAACTAAATTTAAAATTTCTGCCACATGAATATAAGCAAGTTGTGTTTCAGATGACATAGACTATCCCAAAGCTGTCTGGCTAATTCTTAGGTGTCACACTTACTGGTTCCAGGACAAATTTGTTTTTGTTCCATACTCTTGTCATTGTTGGTGTCTTGCCACCACTGTTAGCCAAGAGGCATCATGACATAATTGTTATCACATAAACTTGTGTGAATTTGGTCAATGCTGTTCACATTGTCATTACATCAACTGAATTATGTATGTAATTGGTACCACTCATGTTTAATTTAGTTGCTTTTTATAATGTCTTCAAAAATATTGTTACAATTTATCATTGAACTAAAAGGTATATCCCAAATGTTCTGGATATAGAAAAGCATGATGCACAATAATATTCTAATTGTAGAAAATAAATAAAAATTTAAAAATAATCTTTAAATGACTATTAAATAATATTCTAAATATGAAAAATCATGATATAGTTTCATCAGCAGAAGATTTTCTTTCCTTTGAGAAAAATAATAATATTGGGTTTCATATTCACAATTGTTGGAAAAGCAACATGCCCAGCAAAAGATTGCATTCCTCTGCTTTGCTTACAGATTGATATGACCATGTAACTTAACTTCATGCATTAAGATATATATATAACAAGAAGTCACTGGGTTGGGATTTTCGGAAAAAAAAGTAGAAGAAGTAGAAACTTTTAAAAATAGACCAAATTAACTAGCAGATAATACCTTCAATTTTCCTCACTGGAATGAGGACTAATAGCCAAGTGAATTTGAATACATGATAAAGATGACAGAAAGACAGAAAGCCAGATGACAGTGTGGAGCCAGGATATCAGCCATGGACTTTCTACCTCTAAACTCTCTGGTGCATGAGAAAAATAAAACTCCCTAATTTTTACTATTTTTAGTTATCTATAACTCACAGCCAATCACAAATCCTAACTCTACACTTAGATTGAAATAAATAACAAGAAGCTTATGATGTCTTGAATAGTTTCCTAATGAAATTGTTTCCAAATAACCCAATAAGAATGGTTTTCCAGGATTTTTGCCCTGTCATTTTTATTTACAGAAGTTATCTTAGTTGACTTGTGTTTCTATAACAAAATATCTAAGATAGTGTAATTTATAAATAATAGAAAATTATTTCTTACCATTCTAGAGGCTAGGAAGCTCAAAATCAAAGCATCAGAAGGTTTGGTGTCTGGTGAGGGCCGACCTCTGGTTTTAAGATAGCAACTTGTTGCTGCATTCTCCAGAGGAGAAACACTGTGTCCTTACATGGTAAAAGGAACAGAAAGAAACTCAGTCCCTCAAGCTCTTTTATAAGGTGATAGTCCCATCCATGAGGGCTCTATCCTCAGGACTGAATAATCTACAGGCCTCTCCTCTTAATACTATCACATTGGCAGTTAAGTTTCAACACATGAATTTTGGGGGACATTCAGACCATAGCATAAGTAATACATAACTATTGTACTAGAATTTATATGTGTGTAAATAGAAAATAAGTTATCATCATCTTAATTTCTGCCATTTGGATTACCAGTAGACACTTTCTAAAATAAATATTAAATATAAGTATAAATATAAGTGTTAGATTCAAACTTGTAAAAAAATCAAAATATACATGCTGAAATTAAAATGAATGATATAATGGTATTTATTGTATTGTTGTGCATTGTACTATTCTTTTCTTTTTTCTGTAGGTTTGAAATTTTATATGTATTTCTACATTTTCCAGAACATTTGACTGACAAACACCATAGTCGAAGAAACTTTGGCATTTCCTTCAAGGCTTTGTTTGGCAAGCTCAGGGCTTTTGCATTAAAAAAAATCAAGTGACTGAGTCTCCATTACACTGAGCCTAGTCCCTTGACTATCTTCACACAGAGACTTGAATAACTTCTTTTAGATTCCTTTCCCTGTGTTCTAGAAATATCATCTCTCAAACATGCACCTATCACTCAATTTAAAAACTGAAATGAAAATTCTGACAACCCAGGGGTTTTTTAATATCGTAAGACTAATTAGAATATTTTTAATTTCAATGAAAAAAGAGAACCTGCTGTATTGAGACACATGTCAGAAAAATCCCTGCTCTCAAGTACATTCAAAAGCGATAAGTAAGGTGACTTTCAACGTGTGGTTTAGGAATCCCATAGCAGAGAATTAATGAGCTAGTCACCATAACTGACTAAAAGTCAGTTCTAGCAAGGGATGTAATTAAAGTCTCAGATGTTTCGATTTTCACAAACAGAAGTTTGTCCTCCCTTGTGCCTTTTATCCATGTTCAGAGTTCTTTGCAATTATTAGCTCATTAGTCCTAGAGGAATTTTTAATTTAATTATAAATTAGTAGACCCTAGAGAGTTAAATATAAAAACAAACAGAATGTTAATGACTCATTTTATGAATAGATATACCAATGGTTCAACCTTTATTATCTCAACATATACATGAATAATACCAGTGGTGGCTTCAATGCTCCTGTAGAGTGCAAGTCTTGCTTCTCACATGTTAATACTGCACAGAATTTGTCTCATCCTGAAAACTATTTTCCTTCTTGTTTTTTTTTAAAGGCATTCCAAAATTTAACTTTTTAAGAATTTCTACATGTATTTAATCTATTACTTTGGTATATTAACATAGCAAAATCTCCCTGTGTTATAAACAGTAAGTAGAAGATTTTGATCAAACACTTGATTACTGAAATATCACTTTATTTACCAGGGTTCTTACATCATATCTTCCTGTTAGTACTGTCAATGTGAGAAGGAAACCAAGACTATTTCCAATGTTTTTAGAGCCCAAAAAACACTTGGTCTTGTGCAGAAGAGGAAATATCAAGTGTAGCTGAAGGCTAAAAGAGGACAAAAATTTATCAAATGGATAGATGGAGAAGTGACCTTTTATGCCCCCGAAAATCTCTCCAAAAGAATCTAATACACAGCTAAACCAGGGAAACAAATCTAAATTGATCATGTAGGAGAATTTAAGAAAAACAACCCTGTACTTTTTTTATAATAGAGTTGGAAGCTCTGTCACTTTAGAAATAATATTATTTTCAAGTGAGAAAGGTCTTAACTTCTTAATGTGGAAGGGGAAGTTTAGAATTTAGTTTTTAAAATAGGTCTAATTTTAATATATTTGATCCTTTGGAATATTATGTAGCCACAAAGAAGGACAAATCATGGACATCTCATAAAACTGGATGGGATTGGAGACAATCATTCTTAGCCATCTGTCATAGAAACAAAGAACCGAATACCACATGTTCTCACTCATAAGTGGGACCTGAACATTAATCACAGGAGCACGAGGGAGGGATCCGCAGTCGCAAGACACTGCTGGGGCTGTGGTGAGGAAGAGGGGGCTAGGTAACAACACAAAGGGTACCTGATCCTAAACCAGGGGAAATCAGGACTAATTGGAGGCCCAAACTTTCACCTGCACATACACTACTTATGTAACTAATCCTCACTTGTACCCCACCTCCTTATAATAAAATAAAGTACCGAGAAAAGAAAAAAAAGAACAGATCTTTTACATTCTTGCATTTATAGGCATCTATGGACAGGTTTAGTTAAAAAGAAATTACTTGTACATGTAATTTAAGAAAAAGTGTACTCAACTAAAATTAGCATTAACCGTACTATTAAAACTTTGATTGACAATAGTAATTAAGTTGACTATCCTTCTCAAATATGTATATTCCTAAAGTTTTATTCATGAACTCATTTCAGCCATAAAATATTTCTTAATAGATTTCCAGATTAGATATGATATTTCTTCTGCTTTTCAGAAATGACTTTTAAAAATGATAACTCTTTTGTGTCCAGGTGTATTCATAGCTGCTTGAGATCACTGAAAATCTCAAGTAAGTTCAGGTGCTTGATTTGCAAAAGAGTATGGACAGTTCTCTTTAAAACATAAACCAATTTGTTTTATTCCTGTTTTTGATTGACTGGGCCTTTGGGACTAGGAAAAATAAGTGGTGAAAACATATAAATAAAATTTGTAATAATCAAGATTGTAAATATAAATTTGCCTCTCAATATAATTTTAGTTGAATTACTCCTTAGTTAAGGGATTTTCTGACATGAATTTAATTTAGATGAGAAGACAATTCTGTGACGAAAAGGTTTTGATTTGTAGAATGTTCAATCATGAATTGGGACTATACAATTCTTTTGTTTCCCTGTGACAGAAATGTACAGTTATCATGGAAAATAAAAAGAAAAAATGTAATCATGGTGGGTTCAATCAAACTGCAATGAAATTTAGAAAGTAATAAAGATTATTAATCTGAAATTTCTATTCATTTATTTAGTCATTCAGTCAACAAATATTTATTTAGTACCTACTCTCCAAAATATTTAGCACTGTCCTAAACACTAAGGATTTATTAGTAGATAAAATATACCAAAATTTTTGCCTGACTGAAGATTTCCATTTTATGATTTTTTAATTTTTAGTAGAAAAATAGCTGTGGCATTACCAGTGGTAATGGAGAATTACTTATTGCTGCTTGTTGGAATATAATATCAAAGCAGAAATGAACCTGAAGCATGAAGTAAACTGCAAATTATAACATGTGCATTTCTGCTTCACCTTCTTTTTGTTATGATTCATGGGGACACACAGTATCCAAAGTATACACGGACTTGTAGATATCATCCTGAATCTTGAGATTACAGAGTATGTGCTGTGCCATTGATACAATTTATGAAACCATCTCATCTGAATCACCTGAGAGAAATTATGATATCTCATTTGACCATTTCTGATGTTAAGAAAGTGTCAATAGAGTATATTTAAAAGGATAAGTATTTAAGTGGTGTTAAATCGAAATAAACTATATCTAAGGGCCTTTGAGAAACCAGAGTCAAGTTAGAAGTTTAATAAATAATTTAATGTCCTGAAAAGCAACTTCTAGTGAGTCTGATCTAAACTCTCAGCTTTCTCCAAAAACAGTGATTCAAGTTCAGTCTCTTTTGCATAATCCTGTTTTATTTATAGCTGGTTCTCTGCATCTAAGAATCCTTTATTTGTGTCCCTTGAGTCTTGGAAAGAGAACATTATATTACAGCTCATTAATTGAGCTTAGAGCCCTCATGGGAATGAATAGTCTTGGATTTTCAGGTGTAGAAGATAAGCATGGTCTAGAATACTTGTATACTAATAATTAGACATGTCGCAGAGTACTCTAACACTGGTGTAAAAAAGAAGAAATAACATCCATGATAAAAGTGTCTCTGAACCAAAGAATACGTAGTGGCCATACGTTTTGGTCACTATGGAAAGAGTAGAAATTTTGTTCTTCTTTTCCCCCCTTTTCTTCTTTTTTCTTCCACCTCATCCTCCTCTTCATTCTTCTTTATGTTTATCTTCTCCCTTTGAATTAAGAGAGGAAGAGGAAGGTATTGTTTGAATTATAATTTGGATCACTTAGGAATTCCCACTAGTGGAATATTTGGCTTTCTTTTTTCTTTGCAAGCTGCTTTGTTTTTGTGTCTAGACTCCAGATTATACTGCCAGTGGGAACCAATTATGGACATCTGTGCTAAGATCCACGCCATCAAGGGCATGAGTATCATACTATGTCTATGCATTAGTCAGACGTGGAGTTCCACAAACAGTAGTGGTCTAGTTAGTTAAGATAGCTGGGAGTTAGGCGGTGAGGGTTCTGATGTGTAGAGATTGTTAATTTTTGTCTTAAAGTGATCTCACTGTGATTGATTTTAACATGATGTAAGTGAACTCAGATCTAGGAAGAGAGCCACTCTGCACTCTTATTTTGTGAATCAGCTTTATCTTTTCCAAAGCCCAAAATGAACTAACCTGGTGACTGAGGTAAAGATAATGTGTCACTGTAGGAAAGAAAATAGAAATTCTAATATACAAACCACATGAGGAGTTTTTTTGTGAGGGGTCTAACTGAATTTGGGAGAGCTATAGTAAGTTAATCACTGGAAGAGCAGAAAGACTGGACCCTAATTTCCTGGGGGATATTATTTTGGTTTCCAGGATTGGGCACTATTGGAGCCTTCTATCATCCACTGTTTTTTTTTTTAAATATTATTACCAGAAGTTACCAGATATATAATTTTCTCAGAATATTTTGCCTCCTTCTTCCTCCAATTTTAGCATTTATCTAGTTTTTGGATGCCATCTGATTTATTGAGGAAAGAAATAGGAAGACCTTCAAGTGTTCTACTGTACAGTAGGATGACTACAGTTAAAATATTGTATGTATTGTTTATTTCAAAATAGCTAGATTTTGAATGTTCTCATCACATTTGACAAATGTTTGAAGTGATGGATTTGCTAATTATACTGATTTGATCATTATACAATGTATAAATATATCAAAACATTATACTGTACCCCCATAAATATGTACATTAGGTGTCAATTAAAAATAAAATGAAACTTAAGTGTGTCATAAGATCAAAAGCATTTTTAGGTGATTTGAAGCAGATTCATAATCTGAACAAAACAGATTAATAATGTGATGATTTTAGTGTCAAAAATGTTGGTTCAATGGTGTTTCCAAAATATATTTAGTAACATGAGAAATATGCATGCTTTAATATTATTAAAAAATTACAACATATGTTGTTATTACCTGTGACTTCCATTGCTTTCCCCATTTAAAAACCTTGGGTAGGCCTGAGTCAGTTTATGATGTCTTAATTTTTCAAGTAAAGTAGGGCAAAGATTGATGATTAAAAAACATTTTCAGATATCAAATGTGGTCAGAGATTGTTGAGCATATCCATGCCATCTGAAAGGCAAGAACTAACAAAAATTGTTAATATGCTTGAAAACACAATTTGTCAGAGACTTTGAAAGTTCTCTGTGGGTCACTTATAGCTTTAGGCATTTCCATTTCAATTTTACTCCACATTAAATGAAGTTACTATGTTATTTTTCATTATAAAATATGCGCTTATCTTAAAGGATGCCAACCGTGGAAGAAGAACAAAGATGAATAAAATCAACAAAAATCTAACCCATAAAGGCACAAATAGTTAGCATTTGGTTGTCTTTTCTTTCAGTATTTTTTCATGAATATTATTGCTGAAAGATAAGATCAAAGTATTACAATATGCACAACTTAAGTTTCTGCTTTGCTTTTCAACAACCTAACCTAAGAATTTCTTCACGTTGTTTCTGGAAATACCTAATAAGTTTAAATTTAAAGTTTAAACACAAACTAGATCAAAGGTGTGAAATTACACAATAAAGTGGAAAACGCACTCAACTGGGAATTGAGAGTCATGAGTTTCAGTCCCCAGAGTATTCTTGTCTCAGGGTACAAGTGTGAGTACTAGTTTCATTGGATGGCAAGGAGACTTAGAATAAGTGAAGTTAAGTGAGTTAGTGCAAAACAATCATCTAGAAAAAGTGTGAAAATACAGATCTCCAGACATTCTGATTCAGTTACAAGGTAAGTATCAGATTTTGCATTTTTAATAAGGACCCTGGATGATTGTGTTGCAGGAGATTCTGGGACATTGCATTGAGAAATCAATGGATTAGATCATCCTTTGTTTTCTGAAATTGTTGGGGAGGAGTTGAAAAGTCCATAGACAGTGGAGGATGTGCAGGGAGGAAATAAAAACTACCAGCATTGCTTTTCTTGAGTCCAAGAAATTCAGGATAAGGGACTCCTAATGAATAACTGGTCAAAAGGTGACAGCCACACTCCTCGGGGCTTTTAGTCTTTTCTACCTAGCTTGTGTTGAACATTCTTCTCTTTTTTAGCATCGACTCTTCCTGTCTTCTCCTCCCTTCATACATACGTCACATCTTTCAAGTCACAAGTTTAGTTAGTAGCAGGGTTCATACTGGAAACTGGGGCCCTTGACCCCTTCCAATGGTTTTTTCCACGTCACTATCCTTCAAATCTTAATTTTCAAAGTTATTTCAAGAAGCATCTCTTTCAAGAAGCCTTTCCCAGTTTTCCAGTCTTTTCTGTGTCTCTTCAGTACCTCCCCCCACCACTGTGTGCTTACTTCTTTTATCCTGTTCATAATACAGTTAGTTCACTTATCATACCTTCCCACTGGAGTTATCCTAGTGCCTTTCACAATCTCTGACCCAGAATGCATACACCATATTTTACAAATTAACAAATAAATATGCAATCTTCTTAAGACATCTATAGTTTAAAGGACATAGTATATCTTAGAAAGTGTGTGGTCTTCTCTCCTTGGGTAAGCTCTGGGTTTTTCAGCTGCCAATATTTTAAAGTTTCTTCTCTTGTTTAGACAGCATTTATAGTCATTCATCTTTTCTGAAACAGCAGGAGTATATCATTTTGCTCTATTACACGTACATCTTGAAGTAGGATTTCTTTTTAAATTTATTTCAATTGGTTGGCCTGATTTCCATCAGAGACTTCATTTCAAGTTGTAATTTTATCCTCTGATCAGTATAACTACTCTGCAAAGGAAAGGAATAAAATGTTCAAAGAAGATAGTCATGTCTATTGACACTGTATTAAAATGCAAATGTAATGCAAACTGGAAGAAATCAAGCTGCCAAATAATCTGGATCATTTCTGAGTCCAGGAGAACAACTCAAATTACTGATTTTCTCTACAGCAAGCTATTCTAAGTCTCTCTATGCATACTGTTTGGAAGGAAACTAACTGCAGGAATGAACTAGAGATATTCATTCTTCGTGCTTGATTACCCAGTGAGGAGAGTCATAGAACTGTTCTAACATTTTTTTTAAGTAAACTTTCACTTAAACATACTGTATATATTATGCAAATTATTTCTAAACCATGTGGGGTTTCCAGGAAACTCAGCCCCAGTCCCACCTTTCTTTCTTTCTTTCTTTTTTTTCTTTTAGAAATTAGGATTTTTTTTAGAGGACAAAAAAGCTCCCACAGTGGGAGGGGACCCGAGGACATTGCCCAGTCCCACCTTTCTTTTCTCAATTAGTCTCCATGCACCTTTCATACCCATCCCTAGACCTTGGAAATTCACCTTATTTTGTTCACTTGTTGGTAGTCATTTCCCTTGGGCATTTCCTTCCCTTGAGATGAGCTGAAAAGTAGTATGGAGTCTGTCCAGCTCCTTGCTTTCTTGTAGAATTTGGATATAAGGTTTTATAATTTAAGAACAACCTTGATAACCCCCATCTTACTCTGCTGTCTGATCACAGTTACCTCTTAAATTTTCTCTCTTGTATTTGTCCTTTGCCTCATTCCACACCAGCCTCTTGAGTCCTTTTGCTTCTCCTACCACACCACACACACTTCTGACTCGTGGGGCCATTGCCCTTACTGTCATCTTCTTGCATTGTTCCTCATTTCCTCTTGTACTCAACATAGCCCACTCTCTCATTTTCTTTAGGTCTTTATTCCAATATGAGCAAGTCAAAGAGGCTGTGTCCTCTGTCTCTTTACTCTGTTTTTGGTTTTTTCCCGTAGCACTGATTACCCTCTGACACATTATGTGTTTTATATTTATCTCTGTGTGTCTGAATATATGCTATGTGAGACCTATAATTTTTTCTCTTTTCTTTACTGTGTCTACCTTAGTACTTAAAATAGTGCTTGGCATATAATAGGTGTTCAGAAGATATGTATTAAATGAATGAGTTATTACTATGAGGAAATAGGCAAATTTTGAAAAGGGTAAGTGATAAAGGAGGTTCTAAGGTTTTTGAATAGCATATAACATGCAGACTTTTTTTTTTTTTTTTTTGAGTTGGAATCTCACTCTGTCGCCCAGACTGGAGTGCAGGGGCTGCTCCTGGCCACCACAGCCTGGACCTGCTGGGCTCCGGCGATCCTTCCGCCTCAGTCTTCCAAGTAGCTGGAACTACAGGTGTGCGCTACCACACCCGGCTAATTTTTTGATTTATTGTAGAGATGAGGTCTCACCAAGTTGCCCAGGCGGGTCTCGAACCCGCAGGCTCAGGCAATCCACTCACCTCAGCCTCCAAGGCATGGGATTACAGGCTGAGCCACCGAGCCCAGCAACATGCAGACTTTAATTATTATTCCCTAACTCCTTTGTAGATAATTATTAGAACCAGGGATGGTTAGAGAATGACTTATTTTTTAGAACAATCCCACTATTTTCCATTCTTTCACATCCTTGAGTAAAAAAACATAATCATGTTCTCTGTAAGAAGGTAGATTTAAAAGTGCCAAAAATTATGTATAAAAATGACATCATAAGTATATTCTGTTTTATAACCTCATATTACATAAGAATAATACATGAGTGCCTTCTGTGTCAAAAAATTATTTATAGTATAGCTTCGAAAGATGAAATAATTTTCTTGATAAATCTCCAATGATTACACATTTAAATTGTGTTCCTTTTTGTCTTCTCAATTGTACTGAGATGTTCATTCACGTAAGGAAATCTGGAAATTCACCCATAGCTATTTTAATTGAATAACTTCCTAGATGTATAACTGTCATCTCAAAAGCATTTTTAAAGCTTTTGAAGAACATTCCCAAATTCTCTTCCAGAAAGGCTATAGCAATTTACTAGCAGTGCAAGAAAGTAACTAGGGATTATTATTTATGCCTTAAAATTTTTGTCAGTTTGATAGGTGGAAACTTGTTCATTGGCAATTTGGTTACTAATGGTATTGAAAATTTTATGATTCTTGGCTACATATTTTCTTTGTGAGATTATATATATATTCTTTCTTCATCCTTTTCATATGGAATTTTAGGAAATTTTATTATTATTAATCTTTGTCAAATATATGCATAGATTTTCTCCTTTTTGCTAATTTCCATATCTTCTTTGTGATATACTCAAATTTCTCTATTTTTATTTCATTGCATTTCAAAAAATATACATATATGACACACATTTACATAATGACCATTATTAAAAAGACATCTCTCCCTTTGTTTTTCATTGCATTTTGTTTCTGAATGCTCTTTCTTCCCAGTCAAAAAATATCACCTATTGTTATTTTTTCTGACATGTAGGAAGTTTGATTAGGAAATTCTTTCCAAATCTTTTTTTTGCAAATGGTTAAAGAAATATTAAAGTCTTTCAGCAATCTGGAAGTTATTTTGACATAATTATTAGCTGCTCTATTATTACCATTTAATAGTTATCCAATCTTGCCCTACAGATCTCATGTCACCTTTATTATTATTATGTTTTATATTTCATAACTTTTGATTTATTCCATTGTCTGGTATCTTCCTACACTACTATCACATCACACCAAGGGCTGCTGCTTTATATAAAATATTTTATTACCTTGTAGGGCAAATACTTCTGTTATATCTTTTTTTTATTATAAAGATGTGGAGTACAATTCGGGGTTAGTTATACAAACATTGATTATGCAGGTACCCTTGTTGATGAGGTGTGCCTCTCTCTCCCCTAGCAGTTTCCCTCAACTGCCTATCCCTCCCCCCAGGTTCCCACTACTGCCAATCCCTTTCTTATAGTATTATAATTGTTCAAGGTTCACTTGTGAGTGAGAACATATGGTATTCTGTTCTTTGTTTCTGTGATAGATCACTGAGTATAGTCGACTCTAAATCCACCCAAGTTGCTGCAAAGTCCATATATTTGTCCTTCTTTATGACTGCATAATATTCCATCGTGCATATGTACCACATTTTAAAAAATCCAATTCAGCTTTGATGGATAACATGGTTGGTTCCATGTTTTTGCTACTGTGAATAGATTTGCAACAAACATACATGTGCAGGTATCATTTTTATACAGTGATTTGAATTCCTCCGGATATATTCCCAATAGGGAAATTGCTGGATCATATGGAAAGTCAATTTCTAGTTCTTTTAGAAACCATCACACTGTCTTCCAAAGAAGTTGCACTAGTTTGCATTCCCACCAGCAGTGTAGAAGCATTCCTTTTTCTCTGCATCCTTGTCAGCATCTGTTGTTGTTTGTTTTATTAATGATAGCCATTCTTACTGGGGTTAGTTGGTTTCTCAATGTGGTTTTGATTTGCATTTCTCTGATGGTGCATGAGGCTGAGCACTTTTTCATATGCCTGTTGGCTGCCCATATATCTTCTTCTGAGAAGTGTCTATTCATGTCTTTGCCCACTTTTTAATGGGGCTGTTTGTTGTCTCCCTTTGGGCGCATTTGTAGATCCTAGACATTAGGCCTTTGTGAGATATACAGTTGGCAAATATTTTTTCCCATTCTGTGGGCTGTCTCTCTGCTCTCTTGATGGTTTCTTTTGCTTTGCAGAAGGTCGTCAGTTTGATGAGGTCTCACTTGTCTATCTTATTTCTTAAGGTATGGGCATTTAGGGTTCTGAATAGGAATTGGTTGCCGGTTCCAATTTCCATAAGAATGTCTCCTGTGTTTTCTAAGATTCTTATAGTTTGAGGTTTTACATTTGGGTCTTTGATCCATTTAGAGTATTTGGGGGGGGTATGGTGATAGTCAGGGGTCCTGTTTCAATCTTCTGCATGTGGTCAGCTAGTTTTCCCAGCACCATTTACTGAATAGGTTCTACTCTCCCCAGTGATTGTTGTTTAAGGCTTTGTCAAAGATGAGTTGGTTGAGAAATTGAGGCTTTGCTTTCGGAATCTCTATCCTGTTCCACTGGTCTATATGCCTGTTCTTGTACCAATACCAAGCTGTTTTGATTACTGTAGCCTTATAGTAAAGTTTAAAGTCTGGAAGTGTGATACCTCCTGCTTTGTCTCTTTTGCTAAAGATTGTATTGGCTATTTGGGGTTGTTTATATTTCCATATGAATTTCTGTATTGTCATTTCTGGATCTGAGAATGATGTTGGTAACTTAATGGGTATTGCGTTCAATCTGTAGATTGCCTTTTGTAAGATGGACATTTTAACAATATTGTTTCTTCCTATCCATGAGCATGGAATATTGTTGCATTTGTTTGTGTCTTTTTGGATTTCTTTTAGCAGTGTTTTGTCGTTCTCATTGTAAAGGTCTTTCACTTCTTGGGTTAGGAAGATGCCAAGGTATTTCATTTTCTTTATGGCTATTGTGAATGGGATTGTGCTTTTTATTTGGGTCTCTGATTGCTTGTTGTTGTTGCATAGGAATGCAACTGTCTTTTGCACATTTATTTTGTACCCTGAGACTCTGCCAAAGTCCTTTATCAGTGCAAGCAGGTTTTTGACAGATTTTCTTGGATTTTCAAGGTATGGGATCATATCATCAGCAAAGAGGGATAACTTGACTTCCTCTTTTCCTATTTGGAGTCCCCTGATTTCCTTCTCTTGTCTAATAACCCGAGCTAGGACTTCCAGCATAATGTTGAACAAGAGGGGTGAGAGTGGGCAGCCTTGTCTTATTCTAGTTTTCAGGGGAAATGTTTCCAGTTTCTGTCCATTTAGCAATATGTTAGCTGTGGGTTTATCATAGATGGCACTACCATTTTTAGGTATGTTCCTTCTATACTTAGGTGCTTGAAGGTTTAGAAGAGATGCTGGATTTTATCAAAAGCTTTTTCTGCATCTAATGAGATAATCATGTGGTTCATGTTTTTACACCTGCTGATATGTTTAATTACATTTATGGTCTTGAGAATGTTGAACCAACCCTGCATCCTGGGGATGAGCCTACTTGGTCATGGTGGATGATTTTGGGGTGTGTTTTTGGATCTAATTTGCTAGAATCTTGTTGAGGATTTTTGCATCTATGTTCATAAGGGATATTGACCTGTAGTTCTCTTTGTTTCTTGAATCTTTATCTGATTTGGGTATCAGTGTGATATTACCTTCATAAAATGTATTGGGGAGAATTCCATCTTTATCAATTGCCTGGAATACTTTCAGTGGGATTGGTATCATCTCCTCCTTGTATGTTTTGTAGAATTCTGCTGGAAAGCCATTCGGTCCAGGGCTTTTTTTTTTTTTGTAGGTAGTTTTCATATGACAGAGTCAATTTTCTGAGCTGTTATTGGTCTATTTAGTTTCTCAATGTCTTCTTTTTTTAACCTGGGGAGGTTGTGTAATGTCAGAAAGTCCTTCATTTCATTTAAGATATCAAGTATGTTTCCATGTAGGTGTACATAGTAACCTCTGATAATCTTTTGTATTTCTTCGTGGTCAGTTATAATGTGATCTTTTGTATTTCTGATTGTGTTTATATGGCTTTTTCTCTCTTTTTCTTTGTCGTTCTGGCTAGGTGTCCATCAATCTTGTTAACTCTTTCAAAGAACTAGCTTTTTGTTTTGTTGATGTAATCTATTATATTTTTGGCTTCTATGTCCTATATTTGGGCTCTTATTTTGGGGATTTGGATTCTTCTGTTACAGTTGGAGTTCTGGTTGTCTTCTCTTTCCAGCTCCCTTAGATGATTTATTAGGCTCTCTACTTATGATCTTTCTGTTTTCTTGATGTGTGTTCGTAGAGATATAAATCCCCCTCTTAGAACTTCCTTTATGGCATCCCAGAGGTTTTGGTAAGATGTTTCTTCATCTCGGTGGCTCAGCCTGTAATCTTGCGCCTTTGGGAGGCTGAGGTGAGTGGATTGCCTGAGCCTGCGGGTTCGAGACCCGCCTGGGCAGCGAGACCTCATCTCTACAATAAATCAAATAATCAGCTGGGCGTGGTAGCCCGCACCTGCAATTCCGGCTACTTGGAAGGCTGAGGCGGAAAGATCGCTGGAGCCCAGCAGGTCAAGGCTGCGGTGGCCGGGAGCAGCCACTGCACTCCAGTCTGGGTGACAGAGTGAGACTCCAACTCAAAAAAAAAAAAAAAAAAAGATGTTTCTTCATTTTCTTTTGTTTCCAGAAATCTTTTAATTTCTGCTTTGATTTCACTGTTGACCCAATAGTTGTTCAGTGACATGCTGTTTAGTGTCCATGTCTTTGTGGGTTTTGGAGAAATTTTGTTGGTGTTGATATTTATTTTTTATTCCACTGTGGTCTGAGAATGTGCATGGCAAAATTTCAACCTTATGGAATTTGTTTATGCTTGATTTATGTCCAAGGATGTGATTGACCTTTGAGTACATTCCATGTGGTGAAGATTAGAATGTATATTCTGTGGTTGTTGGGTGGAATAATTTGTAGGTATATCTTATATCCATTTGGTCCAGTGTCAAGTTTAGGTTCTGAATCTCTGTTGATTTTTTGCCTCGATGATCTATCTAGGGTTGTTAGTGTAGTAATCAAGTCCCCTGCTATAGTAGTATTAGAGCCAATATCTTTTTTTTTTGTCGTTTACTTAGTACTTGCTTTACAAATGCTGGTGCTCCTGTGTTGGGTGCATATATGTTTAGGATGGATATTTCTTGTTGATGGATTGAACGTTTTATCATTATGTAGTGTCCTTTTTCATCTTTTTAAGTATTTGATAGCTTAAAGGTTGTTTTGTCTGATATTAGGTTCACAACTCCTGCCTTCATTTGTGATGTATTTGTTTGAAAACTCGTTTTCCATCCTTTAACTTTGAATCTGTGTGCATCCCTTGTAGTGATATGAGTCTCCTGTATGCAACAAATAATTGGGTCATGGTTTCTGATCCAGTTTGCCATTCTGTGTCTTTTCAGTGGTGCATTTAGTCCATTCACAATCAGGTTGATTATTGAAATGTGATTGTTTATTGCTGTCATGAGTTTCTTATAAAATGTTTCTTTGTTTTCTTGTTTTCTTTTGGCTTTGGGGTTGATGTACGTGTGTGCTTTCAAGTTTCTTGTTGTGCTGTATTCTGTTGATTCTGTGCTCTGCTGTTCTCTTGGGAGGTGTGTGGTCATTCTTTTTTTTCTTTCTTCTGTGCTTAATACCTTTTTAAGTGATTTCTGTAGAGCTCATCTAGAAGCTGCATAATCTCTTAGGGACTGGATGTCTGGCAAGGATTTTAATTCTCCATCACTGATGAAGCTGGGTTTGGCTGGATAAGAAATTCTTGGTTGAAATTGTTTCTTTGAGGATTTGAAAATAGAGCTCCAGTCCCTTCTTGCTTGTGGTGTTTCTGCTGTTAGGTCTGCCGCTATTCTGATTGGTTTTTCCTGGTAAGTAGTCTGACCTTTCTCTCTTGCTGCTTTTAGGATTTTTGTTTTGTGCCTACTTTGTGTAGGCAAATTATTATGTCTATGGGTTGGTCTTCTCATTTGATGTTTGTAGGGGTTCTCTGTATCCCTTGAGCTTGGCTGGTCACTTCTATGGTGAGATGGGGAAGTTTTTCTTGGATTACCTCCTGGAATACTTGCTCCAAGTTGTTCTCCATTTCCCTTTCTGGGAATACCAGTCAGGTGTAGGTTCAACCTCTTGATATAATCACACATCTCTTATAGGCTTTGTTCTCTCTTTCTGAGTCTTCTTTCTATGTTTTTTACAGATCAGGTTAATTCCATGTTCAGGTCTTCAAGTTCTGAGATTCTTTCTTCAGCTAGATTAATTCTGCTTTCCACGTTTGTCATCTTATTATTTATTTCCTAGATGAAATTTTTTATTGTTAAAATCTCTTATAAGTTTATTCTGTGTTGCATCTTGCCTTTCTTCAGTCTTATTCACTCTTTCCATCCATTCCCTAATCCCTGTCATATTCTGGGGCCAGTGGTTGGTGACTTCCATTGTTTGGACACCAAGGTCTGATTTTTCAGGAGTTTTGTTGTGGCACACTTGAAATTGTCTGAGTTCTTCCTTTGGTTCTTCCTCGTTTGTGACAGATTTCTTGTTTTTCTCTTTAGTTCTGTTATTCAGTGTCAGTGGGAAAGGCTTTCCCTTCTGATATTTGCTCAGTTCTCTATTCCTTCCTGATCCGGGCTCTGGATTTTTTCACTGATCTCTATGGAGTTCTTTCTCTGTTATATATTTTTAACATTTTCTTGAATAGTCTTAAAACAATTGTTCTTCCAGGTAAACTTTATGATAAAAATTAAAAAAAAAACACTTCACTGAAATTGCCTTTCGATGAATCGTCTCAATTTTGAGATAATTTACTTATCTATACCATGTTTTCTAATACGTCAAATATCTAGAAGCAATATTGATAAAAATAATAATAACCACCACAACAAACACTCAGCTGACCCTGCCTATCGGGAACCAAGTGGATGAGGCCGGTGCTCTCTGGGTTCCCTGGCAACTGGCACTTCCACCCAGCACTTCCAGCCTGAACCATGCATGATGTGACTCCACCTCTGGGTCTCCTCGGGCTGAGAGAGCAGGCTCTACCTCATATGTAGCCCCCTCACCACTGGCTGCTCCTCCCCTGCTTCCACACCGACCACATGTGCTATTCCCATGGAATAGAAACAGAATTCCTAGTCAGTAACAACAATTCATTCAAAGAGAGAGAGAGAGAAACAAAATTTTCCAGAAGGAGTTGGTCAGGCAGAAATGTTATTGAGCTTTAGTCAGTAGTGGGGAAAAAAGCTGAAATAGCTCCCAACAAAGTGATCAATCATCTGGGATCACCAGAAAAAAGAACACTATTAGTTTTCAGAAGTCAAGGCAATCAAATTGCCATGAGGTGGAATTGTGGTCATTTTGGGCTTCAGGATGAAGATATTTACATGAACACACAGTCCCCATCAGTTGCATATCTTTGAAACCTGCTGTAACCCTAAAAGTCTGTGTCCTTGTAATAAAAGCTCTTGCAGGCACGCGCACGAATCTTGTGAAATGTGTGGTCTTGGCCAGCACCAAGAAGACACCTATAGACCTTTCTGCACACAAGGAGGTCCTGAACGGCATCACTCTCAACCCACATCTTCAAAAGGGACCCTCATAAGAATATATGTTGCTTCATCGGGGCATTTAATCCAGTAACTACGAAGAGGGTTTCAAGTGACAAATAACTGTTACTTTCCCTTATCTGCATATACAGTGATTGTGGCACAGTACATATTTTAGCTGTTGAAGATCCAAAAAGGAATAAACAATCTAGTTTGGTGTCTGAACTAGAGCCAGTTTCTTTTCAAAACAGTTCAATTCCAAATGGAATTTTTCCAAATATCAGATTCCCTGAGGTTTGCCATGTATTTGTGCCTTTGGAACAGAGCCAAGTGTTGTCATTGCAATTTCTCCTGTTGGCAAGTACTACAAATTTCTATTCAGCCCCAAGGGGGAGTGCACCAGGATGTGTAAGTGCAGTTTCTAGCAATGACCAGTGACAAGTATGACTCTTTAAAGTGTGTGTGGTTAATGCCCATGGCTTCCTGACCCCCTTTAAGCACTGAATATGCCCCTAAGCCTCCTCTGTGACTGGATTATGGACCCTGTGGGCAACAGGTTGGAGGGACTGCCCTGCATCACCCTTGGTCTTCAAATCGTATATGGTTGTTTGCTTTCCTAAGGAATGTTTCCCATTTCTAGCATTAAAGAAAACTTATCAGGGCACAACTAGATACGTATGTGGCTTTGAGCAACTTTTATCTGACTATTGGCTTATTGCCTTTTAGTTCAGTTGTGAGGTTTAGCTCTAGCCTTTCCACTGGATCCTTTTCATGGTTTCCCAACCCCGGGGCTGAACCAGTATTGATCTGTGGGCTGTTAGGAACCAGGCTGCTCAGCAGGACGTGAGCAGTGGTTAGTGCAGTTCCATCTTCTGTCAAATCAGCTGTGATATTAAATTTTATTAGGAGCATGAGCCCTATTGTGATCCACGCATGTTGAGGAATCTAGGCTGCATGCTCCTTATGAGAATCTAATGCCTGATGTTTGATGGCTCCCTGCTACCCTCCATCCCCACCACGCTCCAATCCCCACCCCATCCATGGAAAAATTGTCTTCCACAAAACCTGTCCCTGAGGCCGAAAAGGTTGGGGACTGTTGCTTTATATTGAACATTTGGGGGGTTTTCTATGAACGAATGGACTAGAGTTGAGAAAAGAATGAACAAATTGAAAATGGCAACAGAATCTGATATTTTTATTGAGCCTACAGTAGAGAAGTGAAAAAATGCATAAATGTTAGTTCTTACAGCATAACAAGATTTTGATAGAATAATAACAATAACATCTTGCCTTAGAAAAGGAACAATAGGCCAGACTTGGTGGCTCAGCCTGTAATCTCGCGCTTTGGGAGGCCGAGGTGAGTGAATTGCCTGAGCCCACGAGTTCGAGACCCACCTAGGCAACTTGGAGAGACCTCATCTCTTCAATAAATCAAAAACTAGCCGGGCATGGTTGCACACACCTGTAGTTCCAGCTATTTGGAAGGCTGAGGCTGAAGGATCGCCAGAGTCCAGCAGGTGGAGGCTGCGGTGACCAGGAGCCACCACTGCACTCCAGTCTGGGCGACAGAGTGAGACTCCAACTCAAAAAGAAAGAAAGAAAGAAAGAAAAAGAACCATAAATTCTTACTCCAGTCTGAACATGAAGAACAAAGAAACAATTATGATCACAAACACAATATAGACATTCTCCTTGTGTAAGTTTTGCATTGTGATCTTTTCCATACCTGTGACATTGCTTGGTTTTGTATGCATACATGTTGTTTCTGTGGTGGAATTATTAGAATTGATGCAAATATAGAGCCACCCAATGAGCCTTTGTGGTAGCACTGATGAAAGTTGTTAGCATTCACAGCGGGCATTGACTGGGTTTCCTCAATGAGAACAGTCTGCTTTAATGGTGTAAACTAAATTTCTGTCTTATGTATAGGGAACAAAGTAATGCATAGAGTATATGAAGGGAACAATTCCAAATCCCTTTCAACAAAATGATACCCAAGAGAATGTCCTCTGGCAATGTCTGTTCGTATTGAATTTAATGCTTTAGTTTATTATTTCCATTTATTTATGTCACCATCTTTTCCTCTCCCTACTATTTGTAAAAATAACTACATATTAGTATTTTGGGAATGAGAGGCACATAAATTGTTTTAAAACATTTCATAACTATAGTAGTTTATGGGCTCTATATTGTCTTATGAGGTATATATTTAATTTTCTTAAATTTCTTTTAAAGAGACTGAATTTTGTGCTTTTTATTTCAAGTTGTAAACATCTGAAATATGAATAGCAGTGAGTTCTCAATTTCGCCAGTTCCCTTATTGGCATCTAATCAACTAATTTGTACATGGATTTTGACATAAAGTATGAATTTTTTTGTATGTTTAATTGTGCATTTAATTTTGTGCAATTATTTGTAATCAATATTTTAAATAAAATGACAAGTTTTGTTGTTGAAAAAAATTAGGACTGCTACTGAAGTCTGTCAAAACTTTATCCAGGGAATATTTGAATATATAGTCCTATATGAGAAAATCCCATAATGTAAAAATCTTTTTTTGTTAAATTAATCAGAAATATATTGCAATGGGATTTTACCCCTTAGGGATTTTGTTGACTATTCGAAATTATATTTAAATTGTATATTTTAAACTGAAGAAAATAATTAGATAAATAAAAAATGAAGGCATATTTACCTAATCAGATATTTAAAATACTAGTCAAAAATTGTTAGTTTAATCAATGGAACTAAAGGAACAACTCTGAAAAAACATATTTTAAGTGTGGAGTAGGTGGTAAACTGAGAATATTCTCTCAACATGAACACACTCTCTACTGATTCTTCAAAAAGAAGCAACTAGGATTAGCCACAATTTATTGTCAAGTTAATGTAAGACACTCATGATACAATAACAGGCATGGATTAAGCAAAACTCAAAATAATTAAGGCTAAGTTACCAGTTGACAAAAAAATAGAGTTTAAATTATGTTCATTAGAGTTCTATGAATTTCAAAATAAATAGGAAAGGTCCTTAGAATGAAAGTAATCTTTGAAATCGCAAAAGTCATATGATATTTGATTTTCCATACTCTAGGGGAAAACTAGCTGCCATAAGGAATAGAAGTATTCCAACCTCTGATTGTATCTTTACTAACTCTACTATTCTCCTTTTAATTTTAGGACAGTTTCCAAAAACCTTCAGCAAAGACATTGAATATGGCAATACAGTCAATGAAACTTGGTGTTGGAAATGATGTTTAAGTAGTTTGAAGAAAAGGCACTTATACAATAGGCCAAAATGAATTATAGGTATAAATATTTTAATATAACAACTACAAAGTGAAACAAAACAAAAGATAGAACATAAAGCAATTTTACTAGAAGGAATAGTGATCATTTCATTTGCTTAAGACTGAAGATATATATTTACACATGTAATTTCTTCGAGAAATTACAAAACAATTTCAGGTATATATTCTAAAGGAAATATTAATTTTATTACCTTGCAGTATAAGTTATATTTTTGTGTCAAAAAGATAAGGCAAACAAAGCATTGCCAACAAACATAACAAAGAGACTAAAACATAGGTATAATGTGATTAGCATTTGCTTGGTGGCCTTGATCTTAGCCAATGTGTCCTTAACAGGATTCCATAGGAAACATGATCTAAAGTCTAGACCAGACAGCCTAATTAGCAGGTAGAGAAAAAGGAAACCCCAAGTTTCCTAATTTACGGGCGTTCCTGAGCATCCCAAAGTATCTGTAATACAAAGAAAACTCCCCTCCTTTCATAGCTTAAAAGATGAAGAAGACCAACACTCCAACAGAAAATCGGTAATAGGACTTGAAGAAAATTCACAATTCACAAAGCATAATTGTTCAGTAAGTATTATGAAAGCTCCTTACTTCACATTTAATAAGGGCAGGTAATTATTAATTGCATACAATGTTTTGTCTATCAAGCTATGCAACTACAAATTAGCAAAACCTGCCCCAAAGCAGTTTGGCAATAAGTGACAAAAACTTTAAAAATGTAACTCACACTTTGACCCAACAATTCCAACTCTAGAATTCTGAGCTGAGTAAATCACAAGAGATGTAGAGGTGTGAAGAATGATTCATGTACAAGAATAAACACTGCAGAATTCTTACAATATAGAAAATTGGAAGCAACCTAAATGCTCAATTGTAAGTTAATAGGTACATAATTTATGGACTAGCCTTATGATGTAATATCACACAGCTATTAAAATATTGTTCTCAGAGAACATTGAATACTATAAGAAAATGCTGATGGCATAATTTACATGAATACAAATATGTAAAAAATATGATATTATATATGTGTGAGAATGGAAAGGAGCATATAAAATATTTATGATACTTCTTTCTGGGTCTGGCCTTTATGAATAACTATTTGTTTTCTCCTTTATACTTTAATTGTCAGTTTTACTCTGAGTATGTAGTCCACTTATAGCAAAAAAAAGTATCAAATTTTATTTTAATAGCTAATATCTTCAGGAAAACATCTATGAAACACTCTTAATGCATTTTGCTTCCAACATATATTGCATATTGACTAAGTTTTTGTTTTGTTTTAATTCCAAATTTGTGCTTTAAATTTTCCTCTGTGAATTAAAATCTTCAGTTTTAGAAAGTGACATTTTAGCCCATATTATTCTACTGAGAAATTTTCCCAGACTTACCCTCAGTTCAAGCTAGTACAGATTGATGGGCACATATGTTGAGTGACGCACGCTGATTTTTCACAGGAACAGAAACATTTGTAGAGATAGATAGAGCAATTCTTTTCAGACAATATACACTTTGCCTTTCCAAACATTCACACTAAAAACAAAACAAGACAACTTTTCTTAGTTTGATCTTTTCACTTCTTTATTTGTTTTCGACTAACAGGCAAGCATGTCTTCTAAAATTGCATGTCTATAAAATAGTGCTTCTGAATAAACTAAATATAAAGAAAACATAAATTTAAAAAAATCCTAGCTGGGCATGGTAGCGTATGCCTGTAGTTCCAGCTACTTGGAAGGCTGAGGGGGAAGGATCGCAGGAGCACAGCAGGTTGATGCTGGGGTGGCTGTGAGTGTGCTACTGCACTCCAGCCTGGATGACAGAGACTCCGACTCAAAAAAACCCCAAACTATCTAAAACTAAAACAATAACAACAAAAAAACTAAAGGATTCCTTGATCATATGCAGAATCCTGAGGAGAACATTTAGTTGCATATTATTTTGGATTTTGCACTTGAAATATTAACATAATATTTGTGTTATGACTGGGGTTTTAAATCTTGTGTCTGAAAGAGGCTTCACTTTCTCCTTATGTTCAGGAAGCTTTGCAATAGTCCTGTTCTTTTTTCTGTAGTAGAAACACAGAAGTTTCCTAAGTCCCCAATCTAATTACATTTCTCTTTTTCTTGGGAATCTTCAGTCTCTCCTTGCCTTGATAATCATGAAGACCTTAACGTTGCTTTGTGGGTTTTACAGGCTATTTCCTCTGCCAAGTTGCTGCCCTTCTTCTCACTGCTCCACCTCTCCTGCTGCTCAAGCTATGCTCCAGCTGCCAACAATATCCAAACAAGCTGGGCTCCTTCCAGGCTCTGTGACTTGGTTGGCTGTTCTTTTTGCATAAAATACCTGTCCCAGTTTCTCCTGGCAAGAAAGACTTCGTCCTGTAAGACTCATCACAGAGGTAAGTGGGTCTTGGTGAACACTTGTCTACCTGCCTTGAGGTAAGTTAGTGCTACTTTTCTCTGCACTCCCATAGCTCCTTCAAGTCAGCTTCTATTATGCCATTTATTATGCTTTTATATTAATACATAACAAATTATTTATTTCTGGCTGTGTCTCCACTAGACTGAGTGTATGAGGATGAGGACTGTGTGAGTTTACTGGAGATGTTCCAGTGCAGTGCTCGAACCAAAGGATGAGGCAGGCTGTGTTAGAAACCCAGCATTGGACAGGTGGTTTGCCAAGATGACAATGAATACCCTTTTAGTTCTAGGCACATGGGGTTTCCTTGTCCAACTTGCCAGTCTCACTGGGGAAGGGGAAGTGGGAAGTTAGGGTAGTGGCCGAACAGGCAGTAAAGTTGTTGGTATCACCTTTTCTTTCCCAACTTTAATCAGCAACTTTAATAAAGATATCCCTTTTCTCCTTACCGTTTCCTGAGACACTGGGGCTCAGATAAATGGAAAGCAGCTCTCCTTACTATTAAACATTTGAGGCAACTACTGGGCTAATAATAACTAATGTTATTAAGCATTTGCTATGTGCCAGGCATTCTTCTAGGTGCTTTACATCTATTATTGCATTTAGTCCTCACAATAACCCCCATGAGACAGGTAACATCACCATTTCTATGATATAGATGAGAAAAATGCAGGCATCATTCATAAAACTTTCTTAAATATATATTATGAATAAGTGGCAGATTATATTCAAACCTATGCAATTAGATCCAGATCCCTGCAGCTTTCTGCCAGCTGTGATCAAAGGCACATTGTACTTAGAACCATTTTTCCCTTAAATCATTAGCCTCTAAACATTTAGTTATGCAGCTCAAGGTAAGTACTGACTGATCATAGCTGTTCTCTAAAGTTGTTTCCTTTTAAAGTACAGGAAACAACATACCAAGTTCATGTGACCTTGTTCCCTTTCACACTTGTTCATGGTACTCTTGCTACCGGTGTAACCTCTCCTCTTCTTTCCCTCACTTCTGCTTACACAATGTAGCCAATGGATCTTAAAACACACAAAGCTGATCACGTTACTCCCCAGCAAAACAGTGCTTCAATATTGCCCTGCTGCTATTGGAATAATGTTCAAACATAAAATCAAAAGCCCTTTATAAGGTGAGTGCACTGGTCTAGGGTCAGGTCTGGGCTAGATAGAAGTAAAAAACAAAGTAGGAAATTAAGCCAAAAGGAGACCCTGAAGATCTACCCCATGTGAAGCTCACCATAATATCTGTGCCTTAAATGCCTCCAGAACTTATCCAAATATGCTGGGTTTTCTTAGCATTTACTCATGTCGTTCTCTGCCTGGCCTTTGCACCTTATGTTAGTTTGCCAGAAAAAGAGAATCAATAGGATATATATAGATAATTTATAGAGAAATGTATGAGGGATTGGCTCACATGGTTGTATAGGAGCTGAGAAGTTCCAAGATCTACTGGCTACAAGATGGAGAACAAGGAAAGCCGGTGTAGTTCCAGTTCAAGACTAAAGGCCTGAGAACCAGGGAAAATGATGGTTTAAGTCCAGTCTGAGATCTAAGGCCTAAGACCCAGCAGTGCTAATGTCTGAGGACAGGAGAATATGGATATCCTAGCCCCAAGCAGAGAGAGCTTTCTCCAACTTTTTGTTCTATTTATAAGACTCTCAAAGGATTGGATGATGCCTTCTGGCACTGGTGATGACAATCTTTTTCAGTGTAACAATTCAAATGAGAATCTCCTTCAGAAACACCCTCACAGAAACACCCAGAAGTAATGTTTTACCATCTCTCTGGGCTCAGCCCAGTCAAATTGATATATACATTTAGTCATCATGCCTCTCTTCCTGACAAATTCTTATTTATCCTAAAGTTTTTAGCTAAGCCACAAAAAGCTGGTTGGGCTAGTGGACCTAACTTAGGCAGCTTAATTTGTTTCACATGAATGACAGAGGGGGCAGTTGAACTGAGATGCAGTTGTAATAAAGCCTCTGCTGATTCTATAGTATGTTCATTTCCTGTGGCTGCTGTAACAAATTACCGCAAATTGGGTGACTTTGCACACTTTTGTTCTTTCATAGTTCTGGAAGCCAGAAGCATGAAAGCGGTATCTGTGAACCAAAATCAAGGTATTATAGGCCTATATTCCCTCTATATCCTCTAAGGGAAAATCTGTTCCTTGCCTTTTCTGGTGATTGTTGACATTCTTTGGTTTGTGGCTGTATCACTCCAGTCTCTCTCTGTCCTCATATTACCTTCTCCTTATAGGACTGCATTTAGGAATTACCCTGTAATCCAAGATTATCTTCCATTCTAAAACTCCTTAACAATCACATCTGTGAAGACCTAGTTTCTGTATAATAACATTTACAGCTCTAGGGATTAGAATATAATATCTTTGGGGGCTATTTCTTAGCTTTCCATATATGGGGAGTTCTAGAAATCAGATAGCCCATCATGATTACCTCCCAATTGAGCCAAGAAAGTTATATTTTTGCATCCCTAAATTGACGAATAAGATAAGTGAGGTTACCTCTGAAGATGGGGTATTTACTTGGCTGAGAGGGCTTCCTTTGGAAGAAGGCAATTGCTAGGGAAAAGACTCAGGGTCTTCAGCAAGCAACAGTTGGTGTTAACATTTTTGTCCTAGAGAGGGGATCTGTGGCACATCACCACGTTCACTCAACCTATAACTTTCTGTGGTCACAGTTCTACAACCTTCTGTGCCGCAGTTACTGATTTCTGGGTGTCATGTTTTAGTGTCATAAAGCCTTTAGGCCTGACCCTTGCCTATCTCAAGGGTATATTTTAATATCACGGTGTCTGTGCAACCTTCTTGTATCTTGCCTCTCAAAAAATACAGAAGTATTCTTTTTTCTCTGTTCTCATGGTACTTTATTCATACCTCTTTTAGTATTCATTCTCATCATATAATGATTAATATTTGCATGTCTGTCTTCCATTACTAGACTGTTAGCTCATTAAGGGTAGGAGTCCTGATTTGTTCCTATTTGCAACTGCTTTAGTATCTGGCAGATAGTAGGTGCTCATAAATTTTTAATGAATAGACTAATAAATGTAGCTTACAGCAACCACTCTCTGCCTCTTCATCAATTGATGGAACAGACGGAACAGCCAACTGTATGAAAGAAAGCCATCAAGCATGTCCAACAAAAGTGACTGAGTGTATATCAGGAGGCAGTAAAGTAAACAATATCTCAAGGGTCACAGCTGTTTCACTCTGCCTTTCAGCCAAGAAATGCCATGATTTACTTTCTGCTCTTGCCAAGGATGAAGAAATAAAGCCATAAACAAAAAGTGAAAGAGTGAAGAATTACTCAGCTTGGATGGACAGGTCAATCTGCTTGCCCACCTGTGGCCAAGCAAGCGTGATCAAACAATAATGTACCTTCATCTTCTATTCACATCTCACAGTCTTTGTTTTTTAACAAGAATAAAGGAATCTTCAATGGGAAATGTAGTTCCATTCCTGACATCACTGACAAAGTCAGTTTTATACATACATAACGTTGGAGATCTCCATCATTGTAAGGACTGTATCAAAATCTGCTCCCCCAATTTATCCCTTCTCTCCCCAAGTTTCTAAATTTTAAGAGTGCTCATGTATAATATCTATTTAACAGGGACATTAGGAGGATTTAACAATTAGGAATTAATGAATATAGAAACTTCTAAAGCAGTACACGTGGCATACACTTAATAAGTATTCCTTTATTTTCCTTTAACAGGTTATTTATAGCTATGAAAGATTTGGCAGAACAAGGTCAAATTGATAGTTAATATGTGTTTTATTTTGGAAATTTTACATTTTTTAAAGTAACATATGTACATAGTAAAATTTCAAACAATATGAAGTAATACTAAATGAAATGAATTTTCTTTCTGATCTCTCTCCAAAACTTCTAGAAAATATTTTGAAATCTTTTTTTCCTGATTTATCAATTTTAGATGGTAACATAATATTTACCTTTGACAGATAAGGAATTTAATTGATTCATACTACTACTTTTCTCCTAATTTTGTTATTTATATGATTACTTAAGTCTTCTGTTGGTTTCACTTCTAACTATAAGTAGCATATATATGTATATGTGTATATATTTTTGTCATAATATAGGTTATTCCTTGACATCTACCATCTGAATAATAAAATTATAAATTTGGAGAGCCTCATACCCAGTGCTATATGGCAAACTAACTTAGTGGTAGAGGATCATTTTGCAGCATTTTTCTTTTTCAGTGACTGATTTTAAGCTACTGACCTGACTTTGAATTCCCTTCTAGAATTATAATGCTCTTCAATTTTTTTTCTATGGTTTGGCTTTTAAAAATCAATAAGCTGCATTTACAGAGTTATGATTATACAAATATTATTCGATGATGAACCAAATACTGTGATTCCTAGAGAAATCTTGATGGGAAATAAAGTAGATAATGAAGTAAACTCTAATTTTCAAGTTCCAATTGTATTTTAGAAATAATTAAATCTTTCCATCTGAAGAACATGCCTCTTCCAAAATTCAAAAGAACAAATACAATTTAGCAGGAACAACAGATAACAGAAAATAAACACTTTTACAAAAGTCTGATCACAGAAGCATGCTATTTTGCAAAACACTTAGAAGGACATCTGGCAGCTTTAGGATTATTAAAGTTTACTACCAAAACACAGAGATAGAAAATTATTTCTAGTCATATTATAAAGACTCCACAAAGAACCATAAATATGAACCTAGATGCTAAGCAAGAATGTCAGTAGTGTGAAACAAGGGGAAGATAGGTTTATAGTCTTGTATAAACATGTACAATCAAGGCTTCCTGCCTGAGAAGTTATTGGCAACTGCAGACATGTTACTTGTCCAAGTGTGTGTAAATACCAGAATGCACTAGTGCATATCTTTTGTGACTCATTTTTTTTCTTTTGCTTTCCATCATTTGTAGGAACAATAGGAGATTCTCCAATGATGAAAATTTTCTATTTCTTCACTGCTTAATTTTATCTCTCTCTCTTTCTCTAATCTATCTATCTATCTATCTATCTATCTATCTATCTATCTATCTATCTCTCCATCTACTTACCTTCCTATCAATCATCTATCCAGTGATAGTCATTAGCTACCTGTGACTGTTGTGCACTTAAAATGTGGCTAGTGTGATTAGAAAAGAAATTTTTAAATTTATGTAATTTTAATTCCATTAAAATTAAATATCCACTTGGCTCGTGACTACATACTGGCAGTACATCCTATAGAAGCCATAGACTAAAAAAAAGTAAAGATTCCTCCGTTGTGAACTTCATAGTTTGGCCTGAGAATGAAGCAATCTGCTCAGCTAATGCTCAGAAGATCCTTCTTGTCCTGGTGGTTTGGATTACAGAGTGAGAAGCAAATTAGAGAGTCGACAATTCTATGACACTAAACCTGTGCTACTAGAGGCAGAATATTCTTAGCATAAAAAATAGAGTCTCTTTTATTTCACTCTATTTCTCAAAATCATGATATGTTTTAGGTCGGTCTATATTTGGACTATGATGTTATTGCATATATCTCTGTTATTTCTGGATATTCTAAATATTTTGGTTTTTCCTGTGGGCATAAGAACTATATGCCTTCAAAATATTAAGAGGTTCTAGTTGTTTTTTTAGTGTTTTATGTTTAATGGAAATCTACTTTTTGTGAAGATGTTATTCGCAGAACCCTATGAATTACTACACTAAGTCTTTTGCTTTTCTTACCTGCTAAGCAACTGGCATCTCCCCGTGATCCCTGGCAGTGCCCAGCCACTGCTGATCCCTCCCCTTGTGCTAATATGATTAATGTTCAGGTCCCACTTGCGAGTGAGAACATGTGGTATTCACTTATTTGTTTTCGTGATAGATCACTAAGTAGGATGGTCTCCAACTCCATCCAATTTGCTGAGAAGTCCATGATTTTGTTTTTCTTTATGACCGTGTAATACTCCATCATGTATATGTGCCACATTTTCTTTATCTTGTCCACTTTTGATGGGCATTAGGGTTGGTTCCATGTTTTTGCTATTGTTAATAGTGCAACTATAAACATGCATGTGCAAGTGTCTTTTTTGTAGGACGATTTATGTTCCTCCAGGTATATTCCCAGGAGAGGGATTGCTGGATCATGTGGAAGGTGAATTTGTAGTTCTTTTGGGAATAGCCACACTGCTTTTCATAGATTTAACTGGCTTGCACTCCCACCAATAGTGTAGAAGCATTCCCTTTTCTCCAGAATCTGTTTTTTTGTTTTGTTTTGTTTTTTGGGGTTTTTTTGGTTTATTAATTATGACTATCCTTACTGGAGTTAGGTGGTATCTCATTGTAGTTTTGATTGCATTTCTCTGATGATTAGTGAAGCTGAGCATTTTTTCATGTATCTGTTGACTGCTTGTATTTCTTCTTTTATAAAGTGTCCATTCATGTCCTTTGCCCACTTTTAAAATACGTTTTTTGTTTTGTTCTGTTTTGTTTTCCTTTCCTTTCAGGCTTGTTTGAGTTCCTTATAGATCCTGGATGTTAGGTCTCTATCAGATACATAATTAACAAATATTTTTTTCCCATTCTGTGGGTTGTCTCCCCACTCTCTTGATGGCTTCTTTTGGTATACAAAAGCTTTTCTTTCCTAAGAGAGGAGATTTTGAGGAGGGCTAGCTTAGTGGTTAAAAGTGAAGACTTTAGAACCAGACTGTCGGGGTTTGAAATCCACCTGTTAAATACAACAGTTAGTTAAATAAGTGGTAGCCTGCAGGCCTGGAAGACTGGAGGCCAGAAGCAGTCCTCAGGATTTTTAGATTAGATATATAAATGAGTACTGATTATCATTAGGTTTCTGTTCCAGAGCTGACCCCTGAAGCTAGAGACACAGAAATGTATTTTCCTGGATATAGGGTGCTTATAGCTGGATAGAGAGATAGTCACATGAGGAAATGATTACTCTACGTATAAAACTAGCAACAGAAGCATGGACTAGACTGCAGAGTCACAGAAGGTTGTCAAGAGGATCAGCATTCATGATGATAAAACTAGCAACAGAAGCATGGACTTGACTGCAGAGTCACAGAAGGTTGTCAAGAGGATCAGCATCCGTGATCATGATATTGAAGAATGAGTAGTATCCTTCAGGTGGAACCTGGAAGGCAACTAATCCAGGTTAATGTGCCTATCTCCAGATGCTTTAGCATGGTTATTTTAGTATGAAAAGATTTAGGGGCCAGACTCAACCACATCCCGGATAACACTTGTTATTCTAGTCACTGAGACTGAGACCCTTACACTTTTTCAGGGTTTTGTATCTGAAACACTTTGTCACATTCGCTGCACTTTTTTCTGGTTGGAAAATTGTCCACTCACCCATACGTTATCCTGTGATGTAGGGAGACGGATTTACCTATCTGAATAATTGCTATTTTTACTTATTTACTTTTTCTCTCTTTACCAGCAATGAGTGGCAGTGGAGGTAAAGCTTACTAAACCCTGCTAAGAATGTGTTGTGGTGAAGTGTTTTTGTTATTTTGCTATTAAAAAGGAGAGGAGAACCACAAAGTTCCCAGTCTTTGGGAATAGCTTACAAATATGTCTTTCAACTCAAATTTCGCCACATTTCTTTTTCCAGAGAGAAAGTAGAAGTCATGATTTCAGTTACATGCTCATTTAAAACTAAACAATTTTCCTACTGCAATAAACTTAGGCCTACTCAAAACTGAAAAGTGATTATTTCTGAAGACAGGGAGAGAAGAGAGCGTTTCATTTAAAACTGAGTATTGATTTTTTTTCTCATTAGATCAAAATATGCACATTGTGGACAATACAGAAAATTGTAAAGAGAAAAGGAAAATATCTAATGTTCCTATCTTCCTGGGTTAGTTGCATAGGTAACAATGTGGAATATTTCTTTAAAGTCTTTTTTCTATCTATATGGCATTATACTTAGAAGATAAATAACTTAAACCATTTATCATATGATAGTGTTACAACAGAATCCAATTCCTATATTTGAAAACTTTCTTACACTTTCTATCTCATATTCACAAATTTTTTTGCTCTTTTTGGATTTGCTAAGGAGCAACTAGAAAATACTTTCTCTCTATTGTCAGTATACTTTTTTCTATTTCTCAAGCTCCTTTCTTCCCTCCTTCTCTCCCTCCTATATGCCTATGATAATCATGTTATTCTGTATCTGTCAGGCTTCTATCTTTGAATTCCATGTTGCCTCACTCCTAGTAGAAGATTTTCTCATAAAACAATACCACAAATAAGATAATAATTGATATTTT
>NW_007251831.1:226855-227600 GCF_000164805.1 Carlito syrichta
CAAAGCAGAAATAGTTCATGGTCTATTTCTATTTCTCGCTTTGTAAAATTTCAAGATTTAAGAAAAAAAATGGTGCAAGAAGTAGTATTTGGTTTTTCTTTTTTATAATCTTTTAACCCTACAGCATTGAGCAGTAGGCTCAGAGGATAATACACATTGGTATTACTTTCTCTTTATAAATTGTTCTTTATAAAAACCCTATGGTCAGCATTGCATCTTATTTTTACAGTTAGGAAAATTGGGATTTGTTTCAGTTAAGTCAATGCTTCTCAAACTTTAATGTGCATAGGAATCAGAGAAAGTGTAGATTCTGATTCAACATGGCCTTGGTGTGGTCTGGCAGCATGCATTACTTATAAGCTCCCAGTGATGCTTTGCAGCTGGCCCACCTGCCTCCCTTTATGGAACAAATAATTAAGAGATGTACTCAGGGTCACAAAGGTAAAAATGGTAGAACCAACATTTGAATGCAGCTTTTTTTACTGTAAATCATCTGCAGGTGATAATCTCCAGGTTACATATTTAGTTCAGAGTGCTATATTCCTGGTGTCAAATACAAGTTGTTATTAAGTATCTCCCCTTCTGTAACCCATAGATACCTCAGATTAAAAAATAAATGGAATTTAACTCATCATTTTTCTTTTAATATTTTTTCATTGGGTCGTATGTACAGTAAATTAATCTATCTTATTGGCCTTGTTAAAAACTCAAGTTATCCTCTTCACTTCCCTCTTTTACTGCCCAC
>NW_007251832.1:0-4771 GCF_000164805.1 Carlito syrichta
TCCAGCATTGTGAAATCTCAGAGTTTATTTAATGTGAAGCTTTCCCCCAGCATCACTTCCTTTTCTACATCATCATCCTTTTCATCACAATCACTTTCGGAATTTTCATCAAGAAGTGTGCCCTCACTAAATTCTCCTGGCTGCATATTTACAGTCTCTCCAATGGTGGCAGTTCAACTTTCCCACTACCGGTTGTATTTCTTCTACAATTCCACTTGTGTTTAATTCAAATTTCACCTTTAGCATTTTGTTTTTGCATTTGCACCTTCATCTTTGTTGGTCAATTCTCACTTTCTGTTATCTATTTTTATAAAATGCCACATGGATTTGTCACCAGCAGACAAGGAAGCAACACAACTATAGACTTTGCTGTATGTGTGTAAACTGAATAACAGATGTGCAGTACTCAAGATTTTGAATGAAGAGACACAACTAATTTCTAAGCATGATACCATCTATTATTCACATAAATATTATTCACATAAATATGATGGGTCAGTGGCAATGTTTGAACTTTATGCAATTTCTCACAGTTTATATGCAATGAACAGTGTGTCAGTTTCAGTGGTAACTGAAATTTGAACTGTGTTACCGTGGGACTGGTGTTATTTAACTGCATTGTGGTAACTGAAATTTGTGCATATTGGTACCATGCAAGACAAGAACTGCCCAGGACTGCTGAAAAGAAATGCATATAAGTGTACATCAAAAGGCAGACACAAGAATGTTCATAGTGGCATCAGTCATAATAAAATACAAATGCCCATCCAAAGTAGAATGGATAAATACATTGTGATTTAATCATAAATGGAATACCTTATAACAGTGGAATTGAACAAACACAACCACATTAAATCATACGGATGAATGCAACAAAAAATTTTGAGCTAAAAAAGCTCAATATCAAAGAATACATACACAGTTGGGCATGGTGGCTGGGCATATAATCCCAGTGTTTTAGGAGGCTGAAGTGGAAGGATTACTTGAGCCTAGGAGTTTGGGACCAACAACGTCTCTACAAAAATTTTTTTAAAATAGTCAGGTGTCAAAGAAATGCAAATCATTCCACAAAAAAGGTAACTGCATACACATGTTTATCACAGCACTATTCATGACAGCAAAAACAGGAAACCAACCGTGCTGCCCATTGAAAGTGGACTGGATTAAAAATTGTGGTACATATACACGAAGAAGTATTATGCAGTTATAACAAAGGACAAAATTATGGACTTTGCAGCAACTTGGATGGATTTAGAGTCCATCATACTCAGTGATCTATCACAGAAACAAATAATCGAGTACCACATATTCTCACTTATAAGTGAATCCTAAACATTTATCATAATACTACATGAAAGGGATTGGCAGTAGTGGGACACTGCCAGGGAAGAGAGTGGGGGCACATAACATTAATAAGGGTAGCTGATCCCAAACTCAGGTGAAGTGAGGACCAATCAGAGACCCAAACTTCACCTGTGTATAAAAAGCTTGCCTAGATACTAGCAGAACTAAGTTTTCTGAAGCTGTATCCCTAACTAAAATTGGTTGGTTCAGTGACATAATGCATTCTGATAATAATAGGAAAACAAAGGCCCCCCCCAAAAAGCATTAGTGTGATGACATGCACCTGTTGTCCCAGCTACAGTGGAGGCTGAGGTGGCAGGATTGCTTCAGGCCAGGAGTTTGAGGCTGCAGTGAGCTATAATTGTGCCACTGCACTCCAGCCTGAGTGACTGAACAAGACCTTGTTTCTATTTTTTAAAGAATACTTAAAAAAAACATGCAATATCTTTCCATTTATACAAAATAAAAAACAGACTAAACTAATCTAGAACCAGAGCTCAGGTACACTGACTGGTAGGGAGCATAGCAGGGCTTTGGGGCTCTGCTAATGTTTCTTGATCTGGGGCTCTGGTTACTCAGATATTTTTAGTTTGTGATAATTCAACACCCTGTACACTTACAATTCATTTCATTTTCTACATGTGTTTCATTTCAATAAAACTTTTACCAAAATTGTAACTTTTCTAACAATAATTCGAGGTCTGCAGTTTGTAATAGAGTCACTCTTTTAATATAATTATAGTGGATTCTGTGAGCTTCCTAGAGTAACCTCAACAGTACTTACTTTCTCATCCTGAGGTAGTGAAGGATAGAATTACAACAACAATGGTGAAATGGTTTGTAATCCTGGGCATGGCAGGGTAATGTGTAGTACCTATTTATATCATTTGTCACCAAGATATCCTTTAAAAAGAAGAGATGGAAGGTTATCTGGAACAGGAAGTGCATGCTTCCAAGCCTGTAACCATTGTTGCAGGGCCGACACCTGATAACCCAACCATAACCTCAGCTATGTCTGGTCTTGAACTCACCAACCAGGGCTCGACTCCAGGCCTGTGTATCTAGCAGACTTGAATTAACTCCAGAAAATGGCACGAACAACAATGATTTAAAAATGGTCTTCTGAGAGAAGTGGTTGGGTTTTAAATGATTTCAAAATATGTATGCAGCCCTCACTCCCTGATTAATTAATTAATTAATTAAAGAACCATTAGTACCTATCTACCAATAGTTATTGAGAATGGTACCAAGCTAGGTCTTTCCATTTTTCTCCCCACCCCTGCTTTAAAACATTTTAACCAACTTTCATATTCATTGACACAGTTAGAGTTGAATTGTTCAATAAGATTGGCTTCAAAAATCAGCAGTTCTCTAACCACCATCCTCATTTCCTGCTCCTCAGAAGCAGTAAAGTTCAGTCCCTTGGCTGATCCCTTTGATATTTTCTGTCATATCACTAAACCACATGCTTTATACTGCTTCCTCCTGGTTTTTCAGTTTTTGATGCATTTTAGTCAGCTCGGGTTGCTATAACAAAATACCATTGACTGTATAGTTTAAACAAAAGATGTTTGTTTCACACTGTTCTGGGGCTGGGAAGTCCAAATGCCATCACAGGCGTCGGGCTTCAATGTATGAATTTTTCAGGGGACACAATTCAGTCCACAAGAGACATTATCTGTTGATTTCCAACCAAGGAAAAGGAAGACTTTGCATTTCCTCAACCTCACCAGAATCACACTTCCCATGCCCCATATCTCTACATAATTGTACAATCATTTCAGGCAGGTCAGGAGAAACAAAAATCCAGAAGTATCACACAACTTAAAGTGCAGTTGATTCCCAAATGTATCCTTTCCAACCTTGCTTCTGCCCCACTTTGGCAATACCACACAGCCTGCACAATGTGAATTTCTACCTCTGTGCTGTCACTCATCTGTTCCTTCTACCTGAACTATCTTTTCTCCTCTTGCCTCCTCTTCATTTGTTAGTTCAAGTCTGAGTTCAGCTCTAACTCTTCCAGCAACCTTCCCTGGCTTCTGTCTTCAGTTCTGCCCAAGGTCTTCTTTTTCTACCATCCTGGCATCTGAACTTTATTTCTGCAACTATAATTTCATGGTGAAATTATTCTGCAGGAGTATTGCCACCTCAAGACTGTAAGCTCCCTAAAGAGAGAAACCTTGTTTATTCATCTGTAGAATCCTCTCTACCAGCACTGTGCTTAGTCTACAATAAATTCTCTGTAAATGTTTATTAAACAAGCAAATTAAAGTGATACAATGTGCTTTCATTTACCTGTGCCTTCAGGTTTTGCTTTCCTTAATATCTGTTACTTTTGTTTTGATGGGAATAAAATTGTTCCCCATTGGTTAAAGTTCCTCTTGGTTCACAACAAAATGTGCAGGCCAAGCACAAGACACAAAGACGTTAATATCCTGCAAACAGGAACCTCTGTCACACCTTCTTTTCCTCTTAATGGGTGTTTCTTATTCCAAAGTGTGGCTTCCCTCCTGCCCATTAGAGTTGCCTTTTGCCAAATCAATAAAGGGGAATTAGGGGAAAGGGCAAATAATCCTAACAGTAGTTACAGCACTATTTCTTGATGAGAAACAAGATTGGAAGGTTAATGGTTGAGTGGACTTAAAGTGCAAGAGAGTCCTAATCTTTGGTTACGTTTTATATGAACTAGGTAGCACTCAGGTCACAACAATATGTTTTTAAAATATAATTTTGCGTTTGCTTCATTACTTTCTAATATCCTAAAGCTTTTTATGCCATAAGGTTATCTATACACATGTTAAACAAATTATTAGTTTGATAAATTAAGGGCAACTATTTTTCAGCAAGTTTACTTAGGATACTAACCACCAAAGTTTATATGAGGATCTCAATGGCTTTATCTTGGAAATTCATATGTCTTGCACATGACTTTGTGATAAATTACTCTGTAAAGAAGACTTCAGTTGCTTTGAACCCAGAAAGCCAATGGTGTGTCCAATGTCAGCAACATTTCCATTAGTGAAAATGAAGAAATGGAAAGTTCATCTTCTCTGAAAACATTATTCATTGCTCACTTAAACCCAAAGAAAAAAAATTGGTTGTTTGTTTAATAAACTGAGATTGCTGCCATTCATGGATTCAGATAGAATTCTTGGTCAAAAGCTCAGTTTCTCTACAATTTTAAAAACAGATATTGGCTTTAAAATTAATTAAACATGGTTTATAGCCAAGATTTGTATTATAATAAAAGCTCAGTGTCTTGCCATTCAACAAATGCTTGCTATGAATTACTTCCAGGTTGATTTGAGGAAAAAAGAGGTGTTGCTTGAAGGGTGTAAGCCAAAAAAAAAATTTCCTTTGTCAAAATTACTATGGCAGAGTCTGCCAGCTTTATTGCATATCACTGTTCTTTTTTGAAAATTCTAGT
>NW_007251832.1:5313-7120 GCF_000164805.1 Carlito syrichta
AATATTGTTGTGGTGCGAGAATAGAGGAAAAACACAGTTTGACTTGGTTTTTCCATAAGCCATGCCCTTTCTGAGTTCCTATCACAGTTATATTTTAGTGAGTGAATCTGAACATAAGCAGTTTGTGCAACTTTTGGGTTGTTCCTTTAAAAAGAAAGGAAGCTGATCCTTTCTTTTCCTCTCCCCTTCTTCCAAGGTGTAATTCAGATATCATGGTCAGAGCTGGAGCAGGCACATTAGATCTTGAGATAGAAACTGTGTGCTGAGAATGGTGGCATCCTGAAACAGAAAGGAGTGGAGGTCTCTAGTACCCCACAACAGTTCATCAACCTACCTGAGTCGGATAAAGGTATATAAACTTCTGTCTTGTCTAAGCTATTGTTCCCTTGGCCTTTTCTATAGCTGGACCTGAACCTATATCCTAAAGGATACATGGTATGCAGGAATTTCCACCACTCAACTTTTATTTCTAGAGGTTAAAGCTTTATATCATCTAGCACTCCCTGTTAAATCTCAAAAACCTTGAGGAAAGTGTTTTGATCAATAATTTCATAACACGAACTAGTTTATCAATTTACCTTCACTCATTCTCTATTTTCAGGGTGCTGGATTAAAGGAAGATTCAATTATTAATGTTGGCATTGTGTTATTCTATCTGAGAAACCTGACGTGGGACAGACAGCTTAGTTACCTCTGTACAGAGCTGTGTCTGGAGGTTCCCATTAGTATAACTCTAGCTTGTTATACTCCATGTGAGCAAGATAATATTCTTCAGTGACAGATAACAAAGAGTAGGGTCCTTCAGGAACAGGGTCTAGTTAACAATTCATGGGGTTATGGGTGAAGAGGTCTAGAGCTCCTGGGAGATAAATAAATGAAATACTTCTTTAAATTTAAGCCCTCCCATTCAAAAAAAATTATATACTTAATAAGCGGCAACTGGTTTTTAAGTGGCTATAACTATTGATGGATGTTATTTTTATGTGGCTTTTCTCCTGGATTTAAGAAAAATTATCAAAAAAAGCTGGCCACCGAACTTTAATACTACTATGAGGACAAATCTTTTCTGCTTTTTGTATCACTCCTTTTTTTCTGAAGACAAAATATTCTCTCCTCCTTCAACTCACTTTTTTCCTCTAGCCTTACTATTTTCCATCTTTGAATTCTCCATCTTTTTTGATCAACACTGCAAAAGACTTATAATCTACTTGCCCCCAAGTCACAAAGCAATGTTTCTCAGCATGAACTGCTCCATCTGCAATGTAGACATGAGCAATAAGGAGGTGGATGTTTGACCTTGAACAAGACACTTCGTCTCTTTTGACTTCAGTTTATTGCCATAAAGTGTGGAAATGCATGATCTCTAAACAATCCTTTCCTCTCCAACAGCACACTAAGGACCTCTCTTTTTTTTTGCTAAAGACTCATTTGGAGGTAATAGCACTCATCTTGATGTTTAGCAAATGTCTTCTCTATCCCTCACCATTCTGTATTTGCGTTGGCAAGAAAACTAATTGCTGCCAAAAGAGTCTGTGGTGATGGGAGAATTAATTGACTTAAGTAAAAGTGTATCAATGCTTTTAAGCATTTTAAAAAAGTGCAAAGCATGAGTTACTTCAAAACAAAACAAAACAAACAAAAAACAAGAGAACTAGTTTTATAATGCTGACTAGGAACTTGGAAATTGCTTCCCTTCTTACTTACGGTTTGCCCCCTCTACTCGTATCTTTGTGGATTCATGTAGGTTTTTTTGGCCTACAGGCAAATATCCTGAAAATTAGTAGTCAATAATCAAGTCATTACTAAT
>NW_007251832.1:7444-9234 GCF_000164805.1 Carlito syrichta
CTTGATTAACAACATGTGGGGGGGCGGTGTCATGTTTCTGGTTTCCTCCTTTGACTCTTGACATGGAACTGAGGACAGGCTAACGTGAGCAACAGGGCAGCAAGTGCTGAAAGAAAAACTCTGGGAGAAATCATGTCTTTCTAACAAAAGGACAAGAAAAGGAACCTCTGCTTTCCAGAGATTATGGCAGAAGAAAAAATATTCATTTTTTATAGAGTTTTTATTTTTTTCTCTCCCAGTTTCAATCCAGGACCAGCCCTAGCCATGATGCTGCACATAAATAGTTTTCTTGACATTAAATAAAAGACTTTTAAATAGCATATAGGTCAAAAAGAATATTACAGGAAAATTTGGAGTGTAGTTTGAATAAAGTGAAAAGAAAAACAGAACATATAAAAATTTATTGGAAGCAGAAAAGGCAGTGCTTAGAGTGAAATTAATAACATGAAATGCTTATGTTAGAAAAAGTCAAGATCTCAAATTAATAACCAAAGTTTTCACATTAAGAAATCAGAAAAAATTGAAGTATAAAGCAAGAAAAAAAAAGAAATTAACATAAATCAAGATTGCAAACAGTAAGATCAATGAAATGAAATCCTTGTTCACTGTAAAATACAATAATTAAAAATCACTACCTGAATTGACCAAGAAAAAAAATGGAGAAGACACATATTACCAACATCAGGAATAAAGAAAAGATATCACTACAGATTCTACAGTCAATAAATGAATAAGGTGGGGGATATAGGCAAAAGTTCATGTTTATTCATATGGAAAGCCAATAATCTTAGAAACATTTGTTAAAAGAACATTATTTTTTCCACTGAATTGCCTTTGCATCTCTGCAAAAAATAAATTGACCATATTTGTGAGGAATACCATTAAACTATCTAGGCAGTTCCATGAATTGACATGGTTATCTTTTCACCAATTTGACTCCATCTTGTTTACTGTAGGTTTATGGTAAATCTTGAAGTCAGTTCAGTAAGTGTTCCAATTGTGTTATTCTTTTCTGATATTGATTTAACTATTGGCATTCTTTTAAAGCCTTACCATATGAATAACAATGAAACATGGCAAAGTAATAAAGCTATTGAAATGTCAAATAAAATAGATGACTCTCAAATGTATTATCTTAAGTGAAGCAGGATAAGTGTATTATCTTAAGTGAAGGGGAAGGCTTGTCTAAAAAGGTACAAGACAAAGCCTGAGGCATCACAGGAATTGTTATGTGTTTTAATTTTGGTCATAGGTGCTTAACTTCTCCATTTATGATAACTTAATAAACTGTACAATAAAATGAGTAAAATTATTTTAATATCAATTAAAAATGAAACTTTAAAAATAGTGCTTACCACTGTTCTTTTATCCTTGCATTTCTTGCTCAAAATTATGTGAGAATATAATTGTCTGAGCCTGGTCAATAATCATTTCTCACCTTCTAGGCATAAGGGGAAGGTGATCTTGGGTTGTTTAAACTTTCTTAATTGTATATACACAAAGTCTTATAAAACTGGGAAGCTTCCCAAAATAAGAAAAATCTGGAGGTTCCAGTGTGAATAAAAATAATTGTCCATTAGAATATTGTACTCAGATAAAGTCTTGAGATACAAAATCAATGCTCACAAATCAATTGCATTTTATATACTAACAACATTTAAACTGAGAGCCAAATCAAGACCCCAATTTCATTTGCAACACACACACACACACACACACACACACACACACACACACACACACGTAAAATACCTTGGAATAGATCTAACAAAAAATGTGAAAGATCTCGA
>NW_007251833.1:0-1356 GCF_000164805.1 Carlito syrichta
ACCTGCTGTGTTCAGGTGATCCTTCCACCCCAACCTTCCAAGTAGGTGGAACTATAGGCACGCACTACTGCACCCAGCTGATTTTTGAATTATTGTAGAGACGAGGTCCCACCAAGTTGCCTGGTCTCAAACCTGCGGGCTCAGGCAATTCACTTGCCCCAGCCTCCCAAAGTGCTGGGATGACAGGTTGAGCCACTGAGCCCAGCCTGTATTTATTCCTGCATGTTTAAACTTTAGTCACCTTCAAAGTACCCTCTGTTTATGCAATACACCTATTGAGACACTTTTTTCACAGCTCAAAACGGTTTTTGAACTTGTCCATTTTGATGTCTTTAAGTGCTTTCTGCTATTTTTTGTTTCACCTCTTCCACACTGGCAAAATATTTCCCTTTGAGGACTTTTTTCACCAGGGAAACAAAAAAGTCACTTGGGGTGGGATCCAGTGAATAGGGAGCACGGGGCACAGGAGTCTTCTTGTTTTGGGTCCAAAACTGCTGAACACGGTGTGGGGTGGGCAGGTGTGCTCGTAAATCGCCCATCATGAAATGGGCCTACACACTGAAAGAATCTCAAAACAAAAATTCACTGGGCTGGGCGCAGTGACTCAGCCTGTCATCCAAGCACTTTGGGAGACCAAGGCAAGAGGATTGCCTGAGCCCAGGGGTTCAAGCCCAGTCTGGGAAAACTGGTAAGTCCTCGTCTCTACTATAAATCCAAAAATAAGCCAGTGTGGTGGCGAGCATCTGTGTTTCCAGCGACTTGGAAGGCTGAGGTGGAAGGATCGCCAGAGCCTAGCAGGTCAATGCTGGGGTGGCCATGAATGTGCCACTGCCCTCCAGTCTGGGCAACAGAGTGAGACTCCAACTCAAAAAAAAAAAATTCACTGAAGCATAACACAGCCTCTCGCATCAACACTACCTGGTAGGCTGATGCCAACGATAGTTTTCTAACACTAGTGGAGGAAGTCTGGACTATAAGGGACCCACCCTCTGAAAGAAAATCCCGGGTTTTTTTTGGTCACTCCCACTTGGAGAACATGTCAGATTGCAATTTCACAGTTGAACGACACGAACACTATGTCAAGGAAAACGAGACAGGCAGACAGAACATGTCACTACCACCTCTGAAAAGACCCTCGGGGTACTGGGGCTCCCTCCCCATCCCCATCTCAATTCTCACCTCAGACACTGCAGCTGGCACCAGAGGGACTGCAAGGCTCTGCTCAGAAGCATAATGGTCGAGTGCTCCACTTCAGTGAGTGATATTTCCAAGTATCGCAGATGCTGGTTCTCCACCAAAACACGGATGAAGTCTTTGCTCAGCATGGCCCATTTGACATGCTGGATTCTGGACAGG
>NW_007251833.1:2551-5580 GCF_000164805.1 Carlito syrichta
TTAATTTTTTGAGACAAGGTCATGCTATGTTTTCTAGGCTGATCTTGAACTCCTGTGCTCAAGAAATTATTTCACCTTGCTCTCATAGAAAGATACTTTCTTTACAAAAAAAGGAAAAAAAATAGCCAAATGTGGTGGCAGGCACCTGTCACTCCAGCTACTTGGGTGGCCAAGGCAGGAGGATCACATGAGCCCAGCATGTTGAGGCTGTGGTGGCCCAGATTGTGCCACTGCACTTCAGCCTGGGCAACAGAGTGAGAATTCAAATCAAAAAAAAAAAAGAAAAGAAAAGAAAAGAAAGGAGAAAAAAAGAAAAAATGCTCTTTCATGTCAATCTCACCCTCACCCTCCCAGTCCAACACACCTTGTTTGGGGAAGCCTGCCCCTTGAAGGTACCTGCTCATGGTGGTATGTTAGGGAAGTCCAGTGTGGTGGTGGTGAAGCCCAGCTCTGGGTGGCCTGAGGAGAAGGGTTTTCCCTAAAGCTTGCCAGTTGCAGGGTCTCAGACAAGCCACTCAACTTCTTCTCTTGCTTTGTTAAAGAACTGAGATCTTGCTGGGCATGGTGGTTCAAACCTGCCATCCCAGCACTTTAGGAGGCCGAGGTGAGAGGATTGCCTGAGCTCGCAGGTTTGAGACCAGCCCGGGCAATATGGTGAGACCTCATCTCTACAATTAAAAAATAATAATAATTAGCCAGGTGTGGTAGCACATGCCTGTATTTCCAGCTACTTGGAAGGCTGAGGCAGAAGGATCACCAGAGCCCAGCAGGTTGATGCTGGGGTGGTCATAAATGTGACACTGTGCTCCAGCCTGGGTGATGGAGTGAAATTCCACCTCAAAAAAAAAAAAAAAGAAAGAAAGAAAGAAAGAAATAAAAGAAAATAACTGCCAAACTGCCCATCGAAAGAGAACTGGATAAAAAAACTGTGATACGTATACACAATGGAATATTGCACAGCCATAAAGTAGGACACAATTAGGAAATTCGCAGCAACTTGGATGAACTTAGAACCTATCATACTGAGTGATCTGTCACAGAAACAAAGAGCCAAGTGTCATGTGTTCTTCCTCATAAGCGGACCTTGAACAACTATCATAATACTATAAGAAAGGGATTGGCAGTAGTGGGAAACTGCCAGAGGTGGGAGGTGTGATTGGCAGTTGAGGGAAACTGCCAGGGGAGGGAGGGACACACCTCATCATCAATGGCACCTGCATAATGAACATTTGTATACCTAACGCTGAATTGTACCCCATGTCTTTAAAATAAAAAATTAAAAAAAAAAAGAACTAAGATAACAGTGCCGACTTCAAAGGAACGCAGACATAAACCACAGAACATGTTTGCTTCACATGTTGACTTCTGCAAGACAGCATCCACCCATGAGCCACAACTGCATGCTGGGATTAGGGAGCTTCTACATTGTTCCAGGAATGGTTTCACGGACTTTGCATACATGACTGCATTTTTAAAAAAGACAGGGTCTCACTCTATCACCCAGGCTGGCGTATAGTGGCATGATCACAGCTCATTGCAGCCTCGACCTGCTGGGCTCAGGTGATCCTTCTGCCTCAGCCTCCTGAGTAGCAGAAACTACAGGTGCACACCTCCACACCTGGCTAACTTTTGCATTTTTTTGTAGAGATGAGGTCTCACTATATTGCCCAGGCTGTTCTTGACTCTTAGGCTCAAGCGACTCTCTTGCCTTGGCCTCCCAGAGTACTGAGATGACAGCCATGAGCCACCACGCTCAGACATGACTGCACTTAGTCTTCCTATAGCTATGATAAGTTTGTGGATGGACAGACTGAGGCAGAAATCTCAGAAATCTCTCCATTGTCCATTGTACAAACCACTCTCTAAAGGACACAGAGCCAGTGACTATCAAGGCAGGGGATAGGCTAGTGGTCTGGCTCCAGGGTTTGTGGTCTAGCTCACCAAGCACATCTTTTTTGTTGTTTGTTTTTTGAGTCAGAGTCTCACTCTGTGGCTCAGGCTGGAGTGCAGTGGTATGATCACAGCTCACTGCAGCCTTGAGTTCCTGGGTTCAGGCAATCCCTCTGCCTCAGCCTTTCAAGTAGTTGAACCCATAGGTGTGCACCACCACACCCCATTACTTTTTAAATTTATTGTAGAGATGAGGTCTCACTATGTTGCCCAGGCTCCAACCTCTGAGCTCAGGCGATCTTCTTGCCTTGGCCTCCCAAAGTGCTGGGATGACAGGCATGAGCCACTGTGCCTGGCTACCAAGAACTCGTGTCTCACTCTTCCCATGCAGTGAAGGTCACCCTGGACCTTCCTTTCAAGATGGGACATGGGCGCCTTTTGGAAGTCTAGGGTGAGTGGAGAGAGGGAACCAAGAAACGGGATGGAAAGCAGTCTGTTTCCATGGAGCTCCTTCCCACCAGGGTTCATTTTATACTTGCAGGAGCTTTTGTAGTTTACACTGAGGGTGCTTCAGTGCGTTGGCAAGAACCTTCACTGAATGGGCCCCCAAAACACTGTTGGTCACAAGCAGGATTTCCAGGTTCTTGTTTGTTGTAAACACAGAGCACAAGTCCTGCCACCAGCAATAAAGCTTTTCACTCTCTTGTGCTCTGTGTGCAAGGGAGAAAAGAGAAAATGCCTTATTGTTAAAGATTAAATTTGAGAAAAACAACAGTAAACCCAGGGTCAGTGTTCCCTACCCTGGTTGAAGTCATAGGTCCCTTGATGACTCTAAGACACTCCTACTTAAAAAAAAAAACTGGCAGGAGTGGTTTTTCAGGGAAAAGTAGCTGGAACTACAGTGTGCACTACCACACCCAGCTAATTTTTGATTTATTGTAGAGACTAGGTATTGCCAAGTTGCCCAGGCTGCTCTCAAACCCATGGGCTCAGGCAATCCTCTTGTCTCAGCCTCCCTAAGTGTTGGGATTATAGGCTTGAGCCACCACACCTGGCAGTACTATTTTTTAAATTCTCATTTTACTCATGAAGAAAGAGAGATCCTGGATATTATATGAACTGTCCAAATCTCTGGTGTT
>NW_007251834.1:0-7680 GCF_000164805.1 Carlito syrichta
GGCTGATGTTTTGATTTATTGTAGAGATGAGGTCTCGCTGCCCAGGCGGGTCTCGAACCCGTGGGCTCAGGCAATCCACTCCCCTCAGCCTCCCAAAGGCGCGGGATTACAGACTGAGCCACCGAGCCCGGCTTGTTTACATCTTTAAAAACAATCTTGAGCTCTCTTGGAAATGAGATAAAACATGAACCCATGTGACAAGGCAAAACTGTCTTCCATACTAATGGTGGTAATCACCAGGAAGAGAAGTGATATTGAAGGTGAAGAATGAAAGTAACTTTTACTGTTTATTCGTCTGTGTTATTGGCATATTGAGTATGAATTTGTGTGTTATTTGGATAATTTTAAAAACAAATAAGTGTATGTAAAAAAGAAATAAAATCAAAAAGAGTATATTTAGGAGGCAAGAGAGAACTTCCTAAGTAACATGTGACACACAGAAACCATGAAGAAATGATTGAGAGAGCCGAGTCATAAATTTAAAACCTTTTAAAAACTTTTTCTCTGCCTGGTGTGGTGGCTCACGCCTGTAATCCCAGCACTTTGGGACATGGAGGCGAGAGGATTGCCTGAGCCCAGGGATTTCAGACCAGCCTGGAAACTTGGCAAGACCTTGTCTCTACGATAAATTAAAAAATTAACTGGGTATGGTGGTGCACGCCTGTAGCTCCAGCTACTTGGAAGGCTGAGGTGGATGGATCACCTGAGCCCAGCAGCTGGAGGCTGCAGTGGCAGTGAGCATACCACTGTATTCCAGCCTGGGTGGCAGTGAGACTCCGACAAAAAAAAAAAAAAAAAAAAACCAACAAAAAACCTTTTCTTCAGCAAAACAAAAATGTACAAAACATTTTTTGTATAAATGTATGTTTTGTTTTTGAGCCAGAGTCACATTCTGTCACCCAGGCGGGAGTGCAGTGGCGTAATCAAGACTACCACAGCCTTGATTTGCAAGGCTCTGGTGATCCTTCTGCCTCAGCCTTCCAAGTAGCTGGAACTACAGGCATGAACCACTAAACTTATTTACAAATAAATTCTTTTATTTATTGTAGAGACAAGGTCTCACAAAATTGCCCAGATTGGCCTCAAAGCCTGGGCTCAAGCAATCCTCCTGCTTCAGCCCCCCAAAGAGCTGGGATTATAGGTGTAAGCCACTGCGCCTGGCCTCATTTTTTTTTTTTTTTTTGTACAAATGTGAGGTATAAAAACAAGCAACACACTGGGAGACAGTATTTATGAGAAACATTACAGACAAAGATTAATAACCCTAAAATATAATGTGCTCCTACAAATTGATAAAAAAGCCAATTAAAACAATAAAAAAAAATTTAAAAATGATACAAATGAGCAAGGGATATAAATGAGCAATTCACTAAGAAGAAATACAAGGGATCTTGTCTTTGTTCAGGCTGCTATAACAAATCACTGAGAGGCTCAAACAGCATTTATTTCTCGAAGTTTCTCAGGCTGGGAAGTCCAAGACTCAGTGCCAGCAATTCTGATGTCTGGTGAGAGACTACTTCCTGGTTTGAAGATGGCCATCTTCTCCCTGTATCTTCAAAGGGTGGAGAACAAAGAGAGAGAGCAAGCAAGCGCTCGTGTCTTTATATTTTGGGGGTGGGGGGAAGTCAGTGTCTCTCTCTGTCACCCAGGCTGGAGTGCAGTGGCTGGATCATAGCATCATAGCTCACCATAGTCTTGAACTTGTGGGCTCAAGTGATACTCCTACCTCAGTCTCCTGCGTAGCTGAGACTACATGCATGTACCACCATATTTGGCTAATTTTTAAAAATTTTTTTGTGGAGATGGGGTCTCACCAAGTGGCCAAGGTTGGTCTTGTACTCCTGAGCTCAGGTAAGCCTCCTACCTCAGCCTCCCAAAGTGTTTGGATTACAGGCATGAGTCACCACACCCAGCCTTGTGTCTCTTTATAGGGGCACTAATTCCATTCATAAGGGCTCTACCCTCATGACCTAATTGTTTCCCAAATGTCCCACCATCCAAATGCCATTACATTGGAAAGTTAGAATTTCAATATATGAATATGGGTGGGGGGAGGAACCCAAATATTCAGTTTATAACAGACCTGTACATATATAATAATTACACTAATACTTTAAGAAATACAAAAGAAAAAGAGGTAAGTTTTTCAACTATCAGTTTGGCAAAAATTCAAAAGATACATAATATATAATGGATGCAGGTGAGGGAGAGAGGGCATGCTATTGGTTATTAAAATAATACAAGCCTAGCCAGGCATGGTGGCACATGCCTGTAGTTCCAGCTACTTGGAAGACTGAGGTGGAAGGATCACCTGAGCCCAGCAGGCCGAGGCTGTGGTGACTGTGAGTGTGCCACTGCACAGCAGAGTGAGATTCCAACTCATAATAAATAAATAAATAAAAATAATACAGCACTTTGGAAGGACAACTGCATGCTGTATGAACTAGCAACCTATTTCTTAGACTGTATTCTACAAATATATAAAAATTAGCAGGGTGTGGTGGCACATGCCTGTAGACCCAGCTACTCGGGTGGCTGAGGAAGGAGGGTCATTTAAGCCTGGGAGTCTGAGGCTGCAGTGAGCTGTGATTGTGCCCAGGCACTCCAGCTTGGGTGACAGAGTGAAACCCTGACTCAAAAAAACAAACAAGCAAGACCAAATATATAAAGATGTATGAAATGTATATACATGAATGTATGCATCTATGCAGATATACACACACGTTGCAGCATTATTCATAAGAATACAATAATGGAATGATTTAAATGGCAATTTGGAGAGACATCCACTAATGGAAAAGTAAGCATCTAATAAGGAAAATATGGTAGCTCTATACATACTGACCTGAAATGATGCTCATAATATATGACTAAGTGAAAAAAGGCCAACTGCAGATATGATCCAAGTTTTGGCAACCACCTCCCAAAAAAGGGAATCTGTATCTGTACAAGCAGAGAATAACTTTGGAAAGGACACACAATGGGAGAGAGTGGTTTTCCATGAAAGAGGAGCTTCAGGGACAGAGTGGGACCCTATCCTTCTCATTCCACACAATTTCTTTTTTCAAATGTGGCGAGTCTTGGGTTGTTAACTTTTTCTGATGTGCTTTTTCAGTAACCCTGAACTATCACTGGTCTCCCAAACACTTAAAGTAGGCAAGGAATTTCTTTTTTATTTATTTATTTATTCGTTTTATTTATTTATTTATTTTTGAGTTGGAGTCTCACTCTGTCGCCCAGACTGGAGTGCAGTGGCTGCTCCCGGCCACCGCAGCCTCGACCTGCTGGGCTCTGGCGATCCTTCCGCCTCAGCCTTCCGAGTAGCTGGAACTACAGACGCGCGCTACCACAGCCGGCTAATTTTTTGACTTATTGTAGAGATCAGGTCTCACCAAGTTGCCCAGGCAGGTCTCGAACCCACGGGCTCAGGCAATCCACTCACCTCAGCCTCCCAAGGCGTGGGATTATAGGCTGAGCCACTGAGCCCGGCTGGGAATTTCTTTTTAGTGTTGGCAATCTCTTCATTCTGCATCTACTTCCAAATCTCCAACTTTGAATGAGGTGGGAACACACCTTTTTGACCAGGAAGATGTTAGGGAGCTGTGGCCTTTTTCTAGAAAGGAGACAGAGTCTGCTTCTGATGTCCAGGGCAAGCCTTAACACTCAGGTACAGACTGGGCATGGTAGCTCATGCCTGTAATTCCAGCTGTCTGGGAGGCGGAGACGAGAGGATTACCTGAGCCCAGGGGTTTGAGACCACCCTGGGCAACCTGGCAAAACTGTCTCTACAAAAAAAAAATTAGCTGGGATTGGTGGCGCATGTCTGTAGTTCCAGCTACTTGGAAGGCTGAGGCAGAAGGATCACCTGAATTTGGCACGTTGAGGCTGTGGTGGCCATAAGTGTGCCTCTGCACTCCAACCTGGGCAACAGAGCAAGACTCCAACTCAAAAAACAAAAAAACAAACAAAAACAAAAAACACTCAGGTGCAGTCTAGAACCAGATTGTCTAAGTTTTTGGATAGACTTTGTTCTCCACTCCTTGGTGCTAGTGGTCAAATAGTTAAGAGTATGGGGTTGTCCCAGGTGGTGAATGGAGAAAGTTTCTGAAAGACTTAGGGACATGTCGTGTATCTCTCCTAGACACCCTCTGCACCTTCACAAATACCTATTAATGAGAAACACGTAAGCAACTGGGCCCCATGCTAGCAGAAATTAGAGTTGTGAATTTTTTTTTTTTTTAATCAGGGTCTCTCTCTGTCACCCAGGCTAGAGTGCAGTGGCATGCTTATGGCCACTACAGCCTCGACCTGCTGGGTTCAGACGATCCTTCTGCCTCAGCCTTCCAAGTATCTGCAACTACAGGTGCGTGCCACCACGCCTGGCTAATTTTTAAAATTATTGTATAGAGCAGGTGTTGCTAAGAAGAAGAGAGCTAAATAAAAAATTAAGCCGGGTGCAGTGACTCATGCCTGTAATTATAGCACTTTGGGAGGCAGAGGTGAGGGGATTGCCTGAGCCCAGGGTTCGAAACCAGCCTAGGCAACATGGCAAGACCTCTGATTTTTAGAAAATATCCCAGTATAATCCAGTGGTTCCATGACAGGTATTGAAGTCCTGGCCCCAAAATGAGTTGCTGAATCAAATCCTGCACACTAAGGAATTATTCTATTATGCTTTTCCCAACAGCAAATGTACTGTCATTATCCTACAAAATGCATTTCCCAGAAAACCAGACAGGGGCAATAGGATGGAATAGGTAGAGTTCATCCCTCCCTCCCTCCCTCTTTCTTTCTCTCTCTCTCTGTCTCCCTCCCTTCCTTCTTTCTTTCTTTTGCCCAATTCTCGATATTCACGAAGTCATTTGAGAAAGGGCAAGATTATGGAGATTTGGGCCTCTGCTTATTTGATCAACTTTTCGTGACTCCCTTTTCGGTTACCTTTTTATTATGATTTGTGCTCACTTATCATATGAACAGTAATGTTCCTGACTTACTGACTGGCATTGCAGTGGCATCACCGAATATGTAAGTTATTCCTTCTGGAACAGTTTACATCTGAGTCTTTCTGGATATTTTCAGAATATTCAAGAAAATAAGAGAGAAGGGAATGTAAAAGAACAAGTGCATTGGATCTCAGTGTCTGTCTTTTTTTGCTTATTTTTGAGTCAAGGTCTCATTCCGTCACCTAGGTTAGAGTGCAGTGGCACGATCACAGTTCACTGTAGCCTCGACTTCCTGGATTTCAGGTGATTCTTCTACTTCCGCCTCTTGAGCTGCTGGGACTGCAGGTGCACGCCATCACGCCTGGCTAATTTTTTGCTTTTTGTAGCGACTAGGTCTCATTATGTTGCCTAAGCTGGTCTTGAACTCCTGGACTCAAGCCGTCCCACCTCAGCCTCCCAAAGTGCTGGATTTACAGATGTGAGTCACTATGCCTGGCCATTTAGAACTTCAACGACAATTGGACAGAGTCATTTTTGTGTGTGTTGAATTTAATAGAAAGAATTGAACTTGTGTCTTGTATGTCTTTGTTTTTTTTTTTAAATTTCATTTTTCTGCTGGTTTACTTCCTTATATTTTAAAAGATATTGATCCTGGATGGACTTAAGACAAAATAGTACTTCCCCACAGGCAGTCTGAGATGCATTATTCTGAACCCCTAAGTGAGCTTCTTCACTCACAAGTTCAGAGTGTTAAGCTCGACAGTTTACAGAAGGACCTAGAAATACTTGCCACAAGACAGAAGGGAACATGGTGCCACCCAGCAGCGTTTCTCACTAAAAACACAGTCCTTGACCAATTATTGGCAGCTTTCCCTGATTTCTGTGAGCAGGAAGCACAGATAAGGAGGCTGTAGAAAGTAGAGTACACTCCTCTTAAAAGTTAGGTAAACAAACAAACAAACAAACAAACAAACAGATGATTGCCTTTTTCCAGAGCAGAGACTCTGATTTCTGAAATCCACAAAATGCTAAGCTGGTCAGATGGAGGCTACAGAGAGCTTGAGTGCTACCTGTGGTATCTTCAGAGCCTTGTGTTGTGTCTGCTTTTTTAAGAGTCAGAGTCTTATTCTTTCACCCAGGCTACAGTACAGTGGCACAATTATAGCTTACTGCAGTCTCGACCTCCTGGGCTCAAGGTGTCCACTCGCCTCAGTCTCCTGAGCAGCTAGGATCACAGGCATGCAGCGCTATGCTCAGCTAATTTAAAAAAATGTGTTTTTGTAGAAATGGACCCTCACTGTGTTGCCTGGGTTGGTCTAGAACTCCTAGCCTCAAGCGATCCTCCCACATCAGTCTCCCAAAGTGCTGGGATTACCGGCGTGCACCACCATGCCCAGTCTTCTCACTAAGAGAGATAGAGTCTTGAGTTTATATAGTCACAAATCGGGTGGCATAAATCCCCAAATGGCCATCATGGTATCTTCGATTCAATAAGAGCAGGCGTTTTGGGGAGGAAACCCGCCTTTCAAAGTTGCCACATTTACCTGCCTGGTCACTCTTACAGTGAATAAGAGATAGGCAGTATGCTGTTGCCAGGGAGATGCCACAACATCCCCCAAATGGCATGCTTCATTGCAAGCCAGAGGCTTCCAGATGTCTGAAGGCACACTCATCAAGCCTGCTGTGCACTCACAGGTGATTTAAACTAATGTATCCTTAGCGAACATTGCTATGTTTCCATTATTTATATTTTTAGATGTTCTCATACGTCTCTAGTTGGTGTCTTCCATTAGACTAAATTATTGATTATTACAGGCCGAAAAAAAAAATCTGCCTATTTCTTTTGTAATTTTCCCACATGTCTGTTACACTCTGTACCCAGTGGGTTCTCAGTAAATGTTGACTAAGCCGAGTTAATAAAATGATGCAAATCAAACAGCATGTTCCTTTTTTCACTTTGAAAGTGCATTTATTTTCCTTGCTGGTATGCTCTTTTGTTCAAGGTTTCATGAATTTGATTTAAACTTTTGGATAATAAAGAGCACAGAAAATATAAAGTTTGGTTAATTTGAATCTCCTGTTCAGAAATCATGCCCACCTATGAACTTGGCCCATATATGTCGATACCTAATTAGCCAGGCAAAAATCTTATTGATTATGAAATCCCAATTGATTAGATTTCTTTATTGTGAATTAAGAAACTGAGATCTGGAAGGCTGAGGCGGAAGGATCGCCGGAGCCCAGCAGGTCGAGGCTGCGGTGGCCGGGAGCGGCCACTGCACTCCAGTCTGGGCGACAGAGTGAGACTCCAACTCAAGAAACTGAGATCTGGCTGGGTGCAGTGGCTCATTCCTGTAATTCCAGCACTTTGGGAGGCTAAGGCGGGAGGATTCCCTGAGCCCAGGAGTTTGAGACTAGCCTGAGCAATATAGCAAGACCTTGTCTCTACAAAAACTAAAAAAAAAAATTTAGCTAGGCATGGTGGTGAGAGCAACTGTAGTCCCAGCTACTCAGGAGGCTGAGGTGGAAGGATTGCCTGAGCCCAGGAGGTGGAGGCTATGGTAAGCCATGAGTGTGCCACTGCATTCCAACCTGGATAGTAGAATGAGACCTTGATTGAAATACAAAACAGGCCGGGCTCAGTGGCTCAGCCTGTAATCCTGCGCTTTGGGAGGCCGAGGTGAGTGGATTGCTTGAGCCCGCGGGTTCGAGACCTGCCTGGGCAGCGAGACCTCAT
>NW_007251834.1:7700-12843 GCF_000164805.1 Carlito syrichta
GCCCAGCGGGTCGAGGCTGCGGTGGCCGGGAGAGGCCACTGCACTCCAGTCTGGGCGACAGAGCGAGACTCCAACTCAAAAAAAAAGAAAAAAAGAAAAACAAAACAAAGTTCTAAATGCTTACTCTGTTTCTGTGCTTATCTCATTGGAGACTTCTTACAGTTTGCTGAATGGAACAGGAATTGGTTTGAATAACCCTGGCTTAAAAGGTAATGAGACTGTGTGTTATTTTCAAAGACCCTCCAATCGTTGAGGGTCAGAGAGCAGATCTCCTTTAGTTGATTTCGCGTAATATTGTTCTGACTTAAATCAGAGCTAAAAAAACAATTGTTTTTGAGACAAGGTCTTACCTGTCACCCAGGCAAGAGTGTAGTGGGTGCAATCATAGTTCACTTCCGCCTCAGTCTCCTGGGTTCAAGCATGCCTCCTGTATCACCCTCCTGAGAAACTGGGACTACAGGTGCGTGCCACCATGCCCAGCTAATTTTTTTTTTTTTTCTTTTTTTTTGAGTTGGAGTCTCACTCAGTCGCCCAGACTGGAGTGCAGCGGCCGCTCCCGGCCACCGCAGCCCCGAGCTGCTGGGCTCCGGCGATCCTTCCGCCTCAGCCTTCCAAGTAGCCGGAATTACAGGCGTGCGCTACCACGCCCGGCTGATTTTTTGATTTCTTGTAGAGACCTGCCCAGGCGGGTCTCGAACCCGCGGGCTCAGGCAATCCACTCACCTCAGCCTCCCAAAGGCCTGGAATTACAGGCTGAGCCACCGAGCCCGGCTCCCAAGTAATTTTTAAAACTTTTTTGCTGAGATGGGATCTCACTATGTTGCCCAGGCTAGAGCTTGAAAATTTGCAATCAACAATGGTTGTCTCTAAAAGCCAGTGGCCGTTTCTCTTCCTCCCAGCCATGATGCAGACTCCTTCTACCTTCTTTTCATCACTTTTTTCCGCTTCTCCCCTCTTCTCTACTCCCCTTCCTTCCCCTCCTATCCTGTTCTCTCCTAAGCACCCTGCTTTCTCCCCTGACAACACTTGCATCACGTCATTATAGTTTTACACATGATCACTTGTCTTCCACACTGTGATATGAGCTTCAAGAGGGCAGAAATCATTCCTGTCTATCCCATGCCATGGCATAGTTTTGGAACAAAGACACTAAATACCTGCATTGGTGACATCCCAGACACTCCATCCACAATACTGATAATTGGTTTTTGTTTTGATGGCTGTTTTCCTAATTTTTCCTTGTAACCTTTTTTTTTTTTTTAAAGTCAGGATCTCACACTGTTGCTCAGGCTGAAGTATGGTGGCACAATCAGGGCTCACCACAGCCTCCACCTCCTGGGCTCAGGCGATCCTTCTGCCTCAGCCTCCTGAGTACCTGGGACTATAAGCACAGGTCACTGCACCCAGCTAATTTTTTAAATTTTTTGCACCAGTGCAGTCTTGCTACATGGCCTAGGCTGATCTCAAACTCCTGGGCTGAAGCAATCCTCCTGCCTTGGCCTCCCAAAGTGCTGGGTTTGCAGGTGTGAGCCACCGCACCCTGTAACCTTATTACCTAGTGAAGGATGGTATCATAAAGCAACCTGTATTTGCTTCATTATCCCTCCGAAGTCATTCTGTGGGCTATATCTTTCCTTGCCTGTGGATGTGATCTCTTCGGGCCTTATAGCTTGTGAGGCCAGCTGTAGGTCAGGAAAACTCACCTGCCAAAGGTGACTTCTATTAGTAATTAAGGCAAGCCTAGCCTAATGATCAAAGCTCTTGGGTGGGAATCTCAGGGTTGCAGGTCTCAGGGTGCGGGGGCTGCTGTGCTAGCCCGCTTTCCTGGGCAACTGGAGAAGAGGATGCCCTGCTGTGGGCCTTCTGAGCTGGGGCCTCTCTGAACACACCGTGGCAGGTTCCATCGCCCCTTGGCCAGCACAGCGGCCCCACTGGCAGCTCTGCCCTCGAATCCCGGGCCTGCAGCGGCGCCCGGAAGGCCCTGGCTCAACTCCCAGTGAGAGGAAACTGCCCTTTCTCCTCTCCAGTGAGGGAAAGCACGGGGGACATCCCAGCACCCCAGCAACGGTGCACACACTTTTCCTATTCCACACACTTTTCCAGCTTGAATGTCTCCTGGAGTTGGGGGTTGTCAGGGCCAGCAAAACCATGCCCACGGTCTCGTTCCACCTGGCCTGAGGGGTCGGGCATCCGCTCTCTGCAGGGGACATCAGGCCAGACAAGGATCCCACTGGGTCCTTCTCAGCCTTGGGTGCGAGAGTGAAAGTGAGGCAGAGAGGACCCCTTGGTAACACTTGTTGCTCTTTTTTACTAAGGGCACTAGTGACATTCTATGAGACAAATCTGATGAACACCTTTCAGGCTTTCTTTTTCTTTTTTTGAGTTGGAGTCTCACTCCGTCACCCAGACTGGAGTGCAGTGGCCGCTCCCGGCCACCGCAGCCTCGACCTGCTGGGCTCCGGCGATCCTTCCGCCTCAGCCTCCCAAGTAGCTGGAACTACAGGCGTGCGCTACCACGCCCGGCTAATTTTTTTTGGATTTATTGTAGAGATGAGGTCTCGCCAAGTTGCCCGGGTGGGTCTCAAACCCTTGGGCTCAGGCAATCTACTCGCCTCGGCCTCCCAAAGTGCTGGGATTACAGACTGAGCCACCGAGCCCAGTCTATTTTTCTTTTCTGCAACTTTTGACACTGCTGGCCGCCCCCTCCCCGGAGCCCTCTTGCTCAGGTTGCCTGACCTCCAGTGACTCTTCCCCACCCCCACCCCATCTCTTTCCACTCTCTCTCAGATTCCCTCCCAGCCCTGTCTTCCACTAACAGCCCCTTATGTTGGTGTTCCTGGGTTGTGGTCTCCTTCACTCCATGGTTTATTCTCTTTTTGTGATTGAGCCGTTCATTCTTTCATCATCTGGCACTATACGTGAAATGCTGAAGCTGGTTCTTATGATTCAAAACTCAGCTTCAAGGTCATTTCCTCAGAGAAGGTTTCGCTCAGCTCCAGACAGAGTCCAGCTCAGTTTAGCCTTGTATCTGAGGTAACTCATACCTGAGCATCCTGCTTCTCGTCCCGCATGGTGGCAATATAGCCTGAGACTCCCCGACTGGATCCTGAGCCCCTGGAGGCAGGGACTGTGTTCTAGTAATTTCTGTGACCCCAGAAAAAGAGTCTGTTTGTGTTTATCGCATAAGTCAAGACACTTTGTAAGCTACTGTACTGTGCCTGGTTAGTATTCCAGAATCAGAGATAGTCTTCTCTCTAAAACTGCCTGGAAGAAAGAACATGGAAGATTGAGACTGAAGCTCTCCTAAGGATAGGCTTGGGTGGAGGAGAGCTGTGTGGTGGAACCCAGTAAAGAACAGGTGCTCCATCAGACAGTCTTGTGAGTGAAACCTGGCATTGCCACTTATAAAATCGCTCTACTTTACAGGTCTAAAAATCATCCCTAGCGGCTGGGTGAGGTGACTCAAGCCTGTAATCCCAGCACTTTGGGAGGCCAAGGCGAGTAGATTGCCTGAACCCAAGGGTTTGAGAATAGCCTGGGCAACTTGGCAAGACCCCATCTCTACAGTAAATAAGAAAATTAGCTGGGCCTGTAGTTCTGGCTACTTGGAAGGCTGAAGCAGAAGGATCGCCTGAGCCCAGCGGGTCGATGCTGGCGTGGCCACGAGCATGCCTCTGCACTCCAGCCTGGTGACAGAGTGAGACGCCAACTTAAAAAAAAAATCATCCCTAGCTATTCGTAGGTTTCTTGTGGTGTTTATAAATGAGGGGAGTAAACAACTTGAAATACTAACTGTGTCTCAGTAAAGCTTCAATAGTTGTTAGTAATTTTTCTGAATTTCATACACTAATTCATCATTGTCTTAGTATGTTTTGTGTTGCTATAGCAGAACACCACAGACCAGGTAATTTATAATGTAGATACATGTATTGGCTCATGGGTTTAGAGACCAAGTCCAAGATGGAAGGATCGGCATCTAGTGAAGGCCTTCTTAATGCATCATCCCATGGCAGAAAGGCAAAGAGGGGGAGAGAGAGAAGGAGAGAGAGGAAGAGGGAGAGGAAGAGAGAGAAGGAGGAGAGAGAGGGAGAGGAAGAGGGAGAAGGAAAGAGAGAGGTAGAACTCATTCTTCTATAAGGAATCTATTTCCATGTTAACATCATTCCATTTATAAGGACAGAGCCCTCTGGTTTAATCACCTCTTAAAGGTCCCACCTCTTAACACTATTACAATGGTAATAAGATTCCAACAGGCATTTAGGAAGAGGCAAACATTTAAACCATAACAATTAGTTAAAAAAAAATCTTTAGGCCAGGCGTGGTGACTCACACCTGTAATCCCAGCACTTTGAGAGGCTGACATGGGAGCATTGACTGAGCCCAGGAGTTCATGACCAGCCTATGCAACATGGTGAAACCTTGTCTCTGCAAAAAATAAGAAAAATATTAGCCGGGTATAGTGGCGCATGCCTGTAGTCCCAGCTACTCAGAAGACTGAGGTGAAAGGATCACTTGAGCCTAGAAGTTCAAGGCTGCGGTAAGCTGTGATTGCGCTGCTGAACTCCAGTCTGGGCAACAGAGTGAGACCCCCTACTCAAAAACCAAACCAAAACAAAAACATAACAACAACAAAGCTGCTCTGAAATGAGAATCATTAAGTACAAACTATCCTATACAACTGATAACTCTGTTTTTTAGGCAGTTGGGAATATCAAGAAGAAGCTAATTTTTAATACTTATTTTATTCAATACCCTTAAAGTCAAACTTTCAGCATGTGGTGAAAACATGCCTGTCCCAACTCCATGGGAGGCTGAGATAGGAGACTTGCTTGAACCCAGGGGTTTAAAGTTGCAGTGAGCTATGATCTTACCACTGCACTCCAGCCTGGGCAACAGAGTGAGTCCCTGTCTCTAAAAACAAATAAATAATAAATTTAAAAGAACAATAACAACAAAGCCAAGCTTTCAGGTAGAGTCAAGTTCTGAACCTACTTTCCATTTGTTTCTGACATCGGTTGTTCTGTGACATCAGATCACAGTGCCGTGCAGGTCTCCTCTGGAATTTGTCCACTCTGTATGAAATGTAAGCACCCTGTTTTTGTTTTTGAGTCAGAGTCTCACTCTGTCGCCCAGGCTGGAGTGC
>NW_007251834.1:12863-13777 GCF_000164805.1 Carlito syrichta
TCTACTCACCTCGGCCTCCCAAAGTGCTGGGATTATAGGCTGAGCCACCGAGCCCGGCCAAGAGCCCTGTTTTAGATGGCAGTACAGATCCCGCACAAGAAGCAGCTGAAGTAATCAATTTTAAAAATCACTGGGTAAAAGTGTTTTCCTTAGTAGAGAATTTGTGACATTAGAAGAAAAAAAAAAGGAACAAATGTCAAAGGCAGCTGGGTTAATGAGTACAGTGAGGATAGCTGCTTTCACTTCTGGGGACCAGAGCGCTGATGTAGATGGAACCTGAGTGTGGAATTAGAATGACGATTGTAGGTGCCCGGCATGGGTGCTTACTCCACAGAGGTGGGTGATGGGTCTGACTGGCACTGCCTGCTGAGCAAGAGATGCTGGACTGTAATCAGGATGGTGGTGCTCATCAAAATACAGGATAACGAGAAGAGCCAAGATGAGATAAACCTGAAGCAAAAGTTCACAAGATGGTTTGCTTTTTTATTTTTATTTTTTGAGTCAGAGTCTCATTCTGTCATTCAAACTGGAGTGCAGTGGCACACTTACAGCCACCGCAGCCTTGACTTGGCTGTGAGACCATCCCGGGCAACTTGGTGAGACCTCATCTCTACAATAAATCAAAGAAAGAAAAAATTAGCTCAGGTGATCCTTCTGCCTCAACCTTCCAAGGAGTTGGAACTACAGGCACATGCCACCATGCCCAGTTAATTTTTTGATTTGTTGTAAAGACAAGGTCTTGCCAAGTTGCCCAGGCTGGACTTAAACCCGTGGGCTCAGGCAGTCCTCTCACCTCAGCCTCCCAAAGTGCTGGGATTATAGGAGTGAGTCACCATACCCAGCCTGGCTTTGCTTTTTATTTTTATTTTTATTTTTTTTTGAGTTGGAGTCTCACTCTGTCACCCAGACTGGAG
>NW_007251834.1:14136-60875 GCF_000164805.1 Carlito syrichta
GGCTGAGCCACCGAGCCCGGCTGGCTTTGCTTTTTAAATTCTGTATTCTGTCCAGGCATGGTGGCTCATGCCTGTAATCCCAGTACTTTGAGAGGCCAAGGCGGAGGATTGCTTGAGCTCAGGAGTTCGAGACCAGCCTGTGCAAAAAAAGAAAAATAAAATAAAGCAGTTTTTAAAAAAGTTCTGATTGCCTTTGCTTAGTTCTTGCAAGTTTAATTTATGACTGAATTTCCCACTTGACTATTCATTATATGTATACAATATTATACAAAGGCCATTTAGAAAGTACTGAAAACAGCTGGGTATGGTGGCGCATGCCTATAATCCCAGTACTTTGAGAGGCAGAGGCAAGAGGATTGCCTGAGCCCAGGGGCTTGAGACCAGTCCAGGCAACTTGGCGAGACTTCATCTCTACAATAAATAAAAAAAATTAGCTGGGCGTGGTGGCACACACCTGTAGTCTCAGCACCTCGTAAGGTTGAGCAGAAGGATCGCCCAAGTCCTACAGGTTGAGGCTGCAGTGGCCATGAGCGTACTACTAGACTCCTGCCTGAGCAACAGAGTAAGACTCTAACTCAGTAAATCAATGTATTCTTTGTTCTGTATTCTCCTTCGTAAAAAAACAAAATTAACAGGACCGTCACAGGTGATGCAAAATTAAGATGCTGTATAATAGAAGAGTGAGGTGTGCCTGCACATTCTGTCTGATGACCAGTATTTAGAGATATGCTCTATAAATCTCAATGAAAATCAGAGTGTGTCTCTTATTTCACAAAGAGATTTCCTTTTGCCAGTGGTCTCCTCCCCACCATCATCTCATTCCTTTGTATCAATTTCTGCATTGGAACAGAATCGACCTATCATACTAACAAATAAAAGATTTACAGGTTTCAATTGGGGCTTTCCGTTCCCCAAGAATGGTTGATGACTGTAGTTATGGAAGTTCTCTTTGCAGGTGAAGTGGAACTCGGCCTTGTATAGTTTCCTTTGAATTTTTCAAAGCTTCCTCTGTGGGTTGGGATTTAGGTAAACTGTCAATTATTCTAACATATGCCTGGTAGTCTTCTAGGGCTGGATTCTACAGAATCAAATTCACTTTTTCTTTTTACTTTTATATATTTGTGTTTTTTTTTTTTGAGGCGAGGCCTTGCTCTGTTGCCTACGCTGGAATGTTGTGGCACGATCATAGCTCGCCGCAGCCTCAACCTCCTGGGCTCAGTCAATCCTTCTGCCTCAGCCTCCCAAGTAGCTGGGACAACAGGCATGAGCCACCATGCCTGGCTCATTTTTTGATTTTGTTTAGAGATGGGGTCTCTCTATGTTGTCCAAGCTGGTCTCAAATACCTGGGCGCAAGCAATCCTCCTGCCTTAGCCTCCCAAAGAGCTGAGATTATAGGCATGAGGTACCGTGTCCAGCTGAATTCATTTTTTAGAAACCACACTTAAATTTTTCATTTACTTAGTATGCATGGTTTAGACATTTTCTCTTCAGATCTAAGTTACACATAACCTGTGTTGTATTTTTTTTTGTGAATAAAAACAGTAAGAAAGATAAGGTCCACTCTAGTTGGTCACGAGGTCATTAGTGGCCTAAATTAGTTTGATTAAATTGCATTTTTGAAAAATTAAATTCTAATTGTTCCCATAAAAAATTTTGTTGGCCTGGCTCAGTGGCTTAGCCTGTAGTTCTAGCACTTTGGGAGCCCGAGGTGAGTGGATTGCCTGAGCCCGCGAATTCGAGACCAGCCTGGGCAACTTGGTGAGAACTTGTCTCTACAAAAAAAAAAAAGAAAAAATCAGCTGGGCATGGTAGCGTATGTCTGTAGTTCTGGCTACCTGGAAGGCTGAGGTGGAAGGATCACCTGAGCCCAGCAGGTCGACGCTGGGGTGGTTGTGAACGTGCCACTGCACTCCAGCCTGGGCGATGGAGTGAGACTCCGACTCAAAAAAAAAATTTTTTTGTTGTTGTAGTTTCTCATATTTGATAGAGGAAAAAAGGATTCCCTCTGAGGTAAATTAGCAAGCATACCACAGAGCACAGAGTTGTGTCTTCAGATGATGGTCTGTTTCACATGTGACCCACACTGATGTGTATCCCTCCTACCACTGTCACATGCAGGCCTTCTCGCCACTTGCAGAAGTGTAACTTTTAGGACATTTTATGCTATCAGTTCAAAGTTCTTGAAATACATCATCTTATAACGTTCTCGTTTACCTCACCGAATTCGATTCTTCCTGCTAGAAGTTAAGGTAACTCCAAGCAGATAAACATTCTTTAGAAGTCATGTACATCAGCTATTGGAAATATGGCTTCATAAACCTTAGATATCTCACTTTTTTTTTTTTTTGAGTTGGAGTCTCACTCTTGTCCCCCAGGCTGGAGTGCAGTGGCATGCTCACGGCCACTGCAGCCTCAACCTGTTGGACTCAGACGATCCTTCCGCTTCAGCCTTCCAAGTAGCTGGAACTACGGTTGCACGCCACCACACCTGGCTAATTTTTGTGATTTATTTTAGAGACGAGGTCTCACCAAGTTGGCTCAGGCTGGTCTCGAATCCTCGGGTTCAGGCAATTCTCTGGTCTCGAATCCTCGGCCTCCCAAAGTGCTGGGATTACAGACTGAGCCACCGAGCCTGGCCGATATCTCATTTTTTAAAAGGCATTCCTTAGAAACTATGTGTACTATTTGCTTTTTATTTATCATATCAAATAATTCTAAATGATTCAGTAGGTGTGGATGTTTGATCTATGAACTTTTGTGCTGCTTAAGCGCAGCTGCAAGGTCACCCGGTGATTCAGTGTAACTTTGTTGGCTCTCGTGTTGGTTTTAACATGACATGCAACTTTCTTGGCCTACCTGCCCAAAGGTAGCAGTCAAGGAACACTCTGCTTGCATTGCATAGCACGAATGCTCAAAGCTGTTAAACTTCAACCCCAAACAGGAAAAGTCTTACCAACTGACAATCGCCATTGTGTTTGTCATAACCTTATAAAGTAACAACTAACATTTAATGAACATCAAGCATGCACTATTCATATACACACTGTCAATTCTAAGAACTATCTTGTAGGGTAAATGCTATTACTTATCACAAAAAAACTCTGGCACAGACCCTTAACCAAACTGAGCTGATCAGTGGAAGAGTCAAGATTTGAACTCCGGGTGAGGTTATTTACCACATACGTTGGTTGAAGTCTGGATCCTTAAAGTATTAGATTTTTTTTCTTCAGTCAACTTAAATAAGGTCAAAGACTGATCATCATGAATGAGACTATGTCACAGCCTCTTCATTTTTAAAACTTTGATTGTTTTCAAGACACCCAAAATGTTTTATTTTAGTATTGAGCATAAACAGTGAAAAAAATATATATATATATATACACACACACATTTTTATTTTTCAATTGGAGTCACTCCGTCGCCCAGGCTGGAGTGCAGTGGCATACTCACGGTCACCGCAGCCTCGACCTGCTGGGCTCTGGCGATCCTTCCGCCTCAGCCTTCCGAGTAGCTGGAACTACAGGCACGCACCACCACGCCTTGCTAACTTTTTCTTTTCTTTTTTTTAATTGTAGAGGTGAGGGCTCACCAAGTTGCCCAGGCTGGTCTCGAACCCGTGGGCTCAGGAATCCACTCGCTTAAGCCTCCCAAAGTACTGGGATTACAGGTTGAGCCACTGAGCCTGGTCTAATATTTTCACTAATACAATTAATCCAGACAAATCAGCTTGCATTAAAGCTTGTGAATGTGTATTGCTTAGATGCTTAGTGCACATTTTTGTTAAACAAATCATATTTGAATAAACACAGACCTGGTTTGTCTGTGTAAATACATGGTTCTCTGCTGTCTGCCCAAGTGGAACTGAGCTATGGAGGTGTATTCCCTTCTGTGAATGGCTAATAGCTTTTAAATGTGCTTAGTGATGAGATTAACAAAGAACTATTATTATGAGTTTACCTTCTTGCTTCTCGTTTTATTCTAGCAGATTGGGCTGTATACCCAGGGCTTTTTAAAAACACCTGGAGACTGCAATGTCATTCACTCTCCTCTGGCCCTGGGTTTCTAATCTTAATTCCTCCCCCTAATACTTGCTAAAGTCTACTTTGAAATTTCCAAATCTTGCCTTGTGTTGAAGTTTTATAGTAAAACTTTTTTTTTGCTTTGTTTTGTTTTGTTTTGAGTTTGGAGTCTCACTCTGTTGTCCAGGCTGGAGGGCAGTGAGTGGCATGCTCACGGCCACCACTGCTTCGTCCTGCTGGACACAGGCGATCCTTGTGCCTCAGCCTTCCAAGTAGCTGGAACTACAGGCATGCGCCAGCACACTGGTTAATTTTTTTGTTTATTGTAGAGATGAGGTCTCACCATGTTGCCCAGGCTGGTCTTGAACCCATGGGCTCAGGCAATCTTCTTGCCTCCACTTCCCAAAGTGTTGGAATTACAGGCATGAGCCACTGCGCCCGGCTCTATAGTAAATAATTCTTAACTGAATCACACACATCTAGAGTGGTGTTTTGGGGAAAAAAAATCTATCTGTTTCAGCATTATCCCCTAAACTTTTCTCTAGGGTTACTTTTAGGGTCACTCTTTTAAAGATTCAAACAGGTGATCATATTATCTTTCTCTTCCTTCCTTCCTTCCTTCCTTCCTTCCTTCCTTCCTTCCTTCCTTCCTTCCTCTCATCTTTTTGAGTCAGGGTCTCACTCTGTCACCCAGGCTGGAGTGCAGTGGCATAATTACAACTCACTATAGCTTCAAACTCCTGGGCTCAAGCAATCCTCCCACTTCAGCCTCCCCAGTAGCTTGGACTATAGGTGTATGTCGTCACACTAATTTTTTGATTTTTTTGGATAGACAAGGTCTCACTATGTTGCCCCAGCTGGTCTTGAACCCCTAGGCTCAAGCGATCCTCCCGCCTCAGCCTCCCAAAGTTCTGGGATTACAGGCGTAAGCCACTGTGCTCAGCCTCTGATTTCTTAAAAGCAAATTGATTGTTGTCCATATGCAGATAAGCAGCAGAACCATTTTTCAGTGAAAACATCTGGCAACATTATGAATATAGCATATCACTGGGCTATTGCTAATTACATCTGTGCAACAAAAAATAGCTCCCATTTCCTCATCTACACAAGCTTTGCTTCAGGATTAGTTCTGAAATTAAGGATTTTGAAAGATTGCTTAATTTTTGAAGAATGCATTTAATGCCTCTGTTCCAGAATAGTCCACCTGGACTACTCACAACCATATTCTAAAATTCAGGCATCTTGGTCGCCACAAAGCAAAAATCTTTAGTAGATGCACAAAACAAAAAGAGAAAGGACTCAAAACATACCATGACAGAATACCATCCTTGGGTCCCCTCACACTCTGGGAGCTTTTCTGTTCTCTCAATAAATCCTGCTTTCTTTTTTTTTGAGTTGAAGTCTCACTCTGTCGCCCAGGTTGGAGTGCAGTGGCACACTCACGGCCACCTCAGCTTTGACCTGCTGATCTCTGGTGCTCCTTCCACCTCAGTCTTCCAAGTAGCCGGAACTACAGGTGTGGGCACCATGCCCGGCTAATTTTTGAATTATTACAGCAATGAAGTCTTGCCAAGTGGCCCGGGCTGGTCTTGAACTGGCGGGCTCAGGCAATCCACTCGCCTTGGCCTCCCAAAGTGCTGGGATTATAGGCTAAGCCACCGAGCCCGGTCAAATCCTGCTTTCAAAAAAAAAACAAAAACAAAAACAAAAATGTAATAGCAAGTTGTTAAGTATCAGCGATGCCCTGAATGTAAATGGATTAAATTCTCCAATAAAAAGATAAAGCAATCGAATGGATTAAAAAAAAAAAAAATGACCCAACTATATGGTGCCTACAAAAGACTCCCCTCATTTTTTTTGGATAGGGTCTCACTGTGTTGCCCAGGCTGGAATGCTCAGCCTCCCAAGTTGCTGGGGCTGTAGGCATGTTCCGCTACGCCTGGCTAATTTTTTTTGGGAGGGGGGTAGAGACAAGGTTGGTCTTGCCTAGACTGGTCCTGAACTTCTGGGCTCAAGCAGTCCTCCCACCTTGGCCTCCCAAAGCGCTGGGATTGCAGGCATGAGCCACTGCAGTCAGCCACCTCACTTTTAAGACAAAAATAGACTGAAATTGATGGAATGGAAACAGATATTCGACACAAAAGAAAACCAAAAAGGGAGCAAAGGTAATTAGATATGTAACAGGTAAAATAGGCTTTAAGTCAAAAACTGTAAAAAGCCACAAAGAAGGACATTACATAATGAGAAAAAGGTTACTATATCATGAGGATATATTATTTGTGTATATACATATATACACAATGTTGGGTGCATATATATGTACATGCACCCAACATTAGAACTCCTAAATCTAGAAAAAAAGGACCTGAAGGGAGAGGGAGATTGCAATAAAATAGTAAATAGAAAGGATTTTGTAAGTAGTTTCAGTACCCATTTTCAGCGGTGGACAGATCATCCACACAAAAAATTAATAAGGAAACACTGGACTCCAATGATACTTAGACCAAATAGATATAACAGACATATATAGAACATTCCATTAGACAATAACAGAATATACATTCTGCTCAAGTGCACATGAAACAGTCCCAGGAGAGAGATCCCATTAGGGCATGAAATAAGTCTCGATGTTTTTAAAAAATTTATTTTATTTTTTTTGAGTCGGAGTCTCACTCCGTCACCCAGGCTGGAGTGCAGTGGCACGGCTGTGAGCAGGCTCCGGCAATCCTTCCACCTCAGCCTTCCAAGTAGCTGGAACTACAGGTGCGCAGCTGTTTATTTATTTATTGTGGAGATGCTGTCTTGCCAAGTTGCCCAGGCTGCTCTCGAACCCGCGGACTCAGGCAATCCTCTCACCTTGGCCTCCCAAAGTGCTGGGATTATAGACTTGAGCCACTGTGCCCGACAGCAATTTCTTTTTTTTTTTTTTAAGAGACAGGGTCTGGCTGTGTTTCCTAGGGTGGTGCCAAACTCCTGGCCCCAAGTGATCCTCCCACCTTGGCCTCCTAAAGTTCTAGGACTATGGACATGAGCGACTGCACCTGGTCGAACCTCAGTGAATTTAAGAAGACTGAAATCATATTAATTATTTTTCCTGACCACAATGGTATGAAACTGGAAATCAATACCAGGAAGAAGCTCAGGAATTTTACAAATATATACATAAATTAAATAACAAGCTCTTGAACAACCAATGGGTCAATGAATAAATTTAGAAAATATATTGGGACAAAGAAAAATGGAAACAACATACAAAAAACTTCTGGGAGCCGGGCTCCGTGGCTCAGCCTGTAATCCCGCACCTTTGGGAGGCTGAGGTGAATGGATTGCCTGAGCCCGCGGGTTCGAGACCCGCCTGGGCAACTTGACGAGACCTCATCTCTACAATAAATCAAAAAATCAGCCAGACGTGGTAGCGCATGCCTGTAAATCCGGTTACTCGGGAGGCTGAGGCGGAAGGATCGCCGGAGCCCAGCAGGTCGAGGCTGCGGTGGCCGGGAGCGGCCACTGCACTCTAGTCTGGGCGACAGAGTGAGACTCCAACTCAAACAAACAAACAAACAAACAAACTTCTGGGATACAGCAAAAGCATATCTAAGTGTAAAGTGTATAGCAGTAAATACCTACATCAAAAAAAGAAAGACCTCAAGCAACCTAACATTACACCTGAAGAAACTAGAAAGAGAAGAAACTTAGGCCAAACTGAGCAGAAAAGGAAATAATGAAGATAAGAGAAGACACAAATAAAATAGAGACAAAAAAGTACAAAAGATCAACAAAATGAAGAGTTAGTCTTTTGAAAAGATAAAATTGACAAACCTAGACTTACCTAAGAAAAAAGTCAAATAAAAATCAGAAATGTAAGAAGAGACATTCAACTGATACCACAGACATAAAAAGGATCAAAGGAGACTACTGTGAATAATTATTCACCAACAAATTGAATAGCTTAGAAGAAATAGACAAATTCCTAGACACATGTAATCTAAAAAGCCTTAATTATGAAGAAATACAAAATTGGAACAGACTAATAATGAATATGGAGATCAAATCAGTAATAAAATCTCCCACCAAAGAAAAATGCAGCTTCACTGCTGAATTCTATCGAACATTTAAAGAACTAATAATAACTTCTCAAACTTCCAAAGCTGAAGAGGAGGACATACTTCCAACTCTTTTTATTAAGATAGCATTACCTGCTACCAAAGTCAGACATGCACATTACAAGGAAAAAAACAATTGCAGGCCAGTGCCCTTGATGAACACAGATACAAAAACCCTCAACAAAATACTAGCAAACCCCGTGGGTTCGAGACCCGCCTGCGCAGCGAGACCTTATCTCTACAATAAATCAAAAAATCAGCCGGGCGTGATAGCGCGCGCCTGTAATTCCGGCTTACTTGGAAGGCTGAGGCGGAAGGATCGCTGGGGCCCAGCAGGCGAAGAGGGTGTGCGCAGGGCCCGGGAACGCCCCACTGCACTCCAGTCTGGGCGACCGAGTGAGACTCCAACTCAAAAAAAAAACAAAAACAAACAAACAAACAAACAAAAACTAGCAAACCAAATTGACAACACACTAAAAGGATCATCCACCATGATCAAGCGGAATTTAACTCTGAGATGCAAATGTGGTGCAACATCTACTAGTAAATAAATGTGATACATCACATTAACAGAATAAAGAAAACCATATGATCATCTTATTAAATGCAAAAAAAAAAAATTGACAAAATTCAACATCTTTTTATGATAAAGACTGTCACCAAATTTGGTATAGAAGGAATGTACCTACATGGAACAAGGATGCCCATTCTCACCACTTCTATGGAACACAGTATTTGAAGTCTTTGCCAGAGCAATTAGGCAAGAGAAAGAAATAAAAGATATCCAAAAAGGAAGGAAGAACGAAATTATCAGTTTGTTGACCACATGATCTTCAGCAAACTACCTAAAAGAAATCAATGGAACAATCCCCTTTTCAATAGCTTCAAAAAAACAAACAACAAAAAGACTTAGAAGTAAATTTAGCCAAGGAGGTGAAAGATCTGTACACTGAACACTATAAAACACTTATGAAAGAAGTTAGACAAATATTGAAATATATTCCATATTCACAGATTGGAAGAATTATTAAAATGTCTGTCCTACCCAAAGTGATTTACAGGTTCAATGCAATCTCTTACCAAAATTCCAATGCCATAGAGATAGAAAAAACAGGCTGGGTGTGGTGGCTCATGCCTATAATCCCAACACTTAAGGAAGTCTTGGCAGGATTGCTTGAGGTCAGCAGTTTGAGACCATCTCTAGAAAAAGTTAAAAAACTCAGCCAAGCATGGTAGTATGTGCCTCTATAGTCCTTGCTACTCAGGAGACTGAGGCACAAAGATTCCTTAAGCCCAGGAGTTTGAGGCTGCGAGATATGATTGCAACACTGCACTCCAGCCTGGGTGACAAAACAAAATGCTATCACTAGTAAATAAATGAATAAATACAAATAAATCCTCAAATTCAAATGGAACCACAAACCCCAAATAGCTAAGGCAATCATGAGCAAAAAGAACAAAACAAGAGGCATCATACTACCTTACACTAAAAGGCATCAAATTTGATGAGTTCAAAAACTGTTTTGACTAGTGCAGTCTCTGTGGAAATCAGTGTGGCAATTCCTAAATGCTCTAAAAATTGACTTTCCATATGATTCCGCAATCCCCTTGCTGGGAATATACCCAGAAGAACTCAAATCACTCTATGAAAAAGATACCTGCACAGTATGTTTATTCCAGCATTGTTCACAATAGCAAGATCATGGAATCAACCATGCTGTCCATCAGAAGAGGACTGGATTAAAAAAATGTGGTACATATACACAATGGAATATTACGCAGTCATAAAAAAGAACAAAATCATGAATTTCGCAGCAACCTGGATGGAATTAGAGTTTATAATACTGAGTGATCTCTCACAGAAACAAAGATCTGAGTATCACATGTTCTCACTCATAAGTGGACCTTGAACAACTATCGGAATACTATAAGAAAAGGTTTGACAGTGATAGGAAACTATGGGGAGGGCAGGGAGAGGAAGGGAGGTGGGATTAACAGTAGTCAATATCTGTCTGGGGATGGGGCGGCACACCTCATCAACAAGGGTACCTGCACAATGCATATTTGTATACCTAACCCTTAACTGTACCCCACAATTTTAAAATAAAAAATGTTAAAAAAAATCTAGGAAACTCTAAAAAAATAAAAAATAAATAAAAACTTAAAAAAAACTGTTTTGAGCAGTGGAAAAAGTGTCTCAATATGGGTATTGATCATCAGATGGAGAGTAATTTGAGGGTGACTGAAGCTTAAACTTGTAAGAATGAACACACGCCAGGTGTGGCGGCTCACACCTAAAATCCCAGCACTTTGGGAGGCCAAGGTGAGAGGATTGCCTGAGCCCACAGGTTCAAGACCAGTCTGGGCAACTTGGCAAGACCTCATCGCTACAATAAATAAAAAAATTAGCTGGGTGTGGTGGTGCATGCCTGTGGTTCCAGCTTCTTGGAAGGCTGCGGTGGATCACCTGAGCCCAGCAGGCTGAGGCTGCGGTGGCCATGAGCGTGCCACTGCCCTCCAGCCTAGGTGACAAAGACTCCAACTCAAAAACAAAACAAACCAAAAAAGCAAAAAAAGAATGAATACACAATTTTCTATAAATTCTGAGGTTTTTTTTTTTTTTGGTCCCCCCCTTAATGTGGAATCTAAAACAAACTCAGAAGCAGAGTGTAGATTAGTGGTTATACAGGTTGGGGGCTGGGAAGATGATGGTCAAAGGGTATAAGAGATATATACACATACACACACATGTATGTATATATATATTTAGTTCTATTGCACAGTTTAGTGAATATAGTTAGTAATATTGTACATTACAAGGCCAGGCGCTGTGGCTCAAGCTTTTAATCCCAGCACTTTGGGAGGTGAAGGAAGGTGAGAGGATTGCCTGAGCCCAGGAGGGTTTGAGACCAGCATGGGCAACTTGGTGAGACCTTGTCTCTACAATTAAAAAAAAAATTAGCCGGGTGTAGTGGTGGGCGCCTGTAGTCCCAGCTACTTGGAAGGCTGAAGCGGAAGGATTGCCTGAGCCCAGCAGGTCAAGGCTGCGGTGGCCAGGAGCGTGCCATTGCACTCCAGCCTGGGTAACAAGTGATACTCCATGTCAAAACAAAAAACAAACAAAAAAATATATAGTACATTTCAAAAGTAAATTTCAAATGTTCTCATAACAAAAAAAGTTAAGTATTTGAGGCGATAGATATATTAACTAGTTTAATTTTTCCACATTGTATTCATAAATTATAACACCATTTTGTGTCCCACAAATTAATACAATTATAAATTGGCAATTTACAGTAAAAAAATAAAAGCAAAGTGCAGGTAAGAAGGCATTTTGCAGAAGAGTAAACTCCCATAATGGCAAAGCATGCTAATCAAGGTCAAAGTGTCTAAAATAGAGCAGATTGCAGTTGGCCTGGTCCATGTTCCTATGTGCTTCCCACTGGGCTTCAGAGCTCAGCTGAGTCCAGGTGATAGTAGTAGCTTCTGCAGGACCTGGGAGGCAGTAAAGACCCTCCTTAGGGCATCTGGGAGCAGGGGTCTAGGGTTTAACCTACAATTATACTAGTAAGTATACGTGTGTCTTGTACAGTTCTAACTACATAGCAAGGGCTTTTTTTTTGCTTTTCCTAGACACAGTGTATGCTGTAAAAACATATATGCTGTAAGTCATCTGATGAAGATTCCACAGTAAAATGAGGTACGAACACTGAATATTAGTCCCCACTGCCAACATTCTAGGTGCACCAGGAAGTACATTTGCATAATAAGGACTGAATGGTCACATAATGGACACACCTTTAAGAAGGTTTAATCCAATGATGCCCAGATTTATGTGGCTATGATCATTCATCCCCCCCAGTAACCCTCATAAATATTCTATAGAACTAATCACATTTTTTTGCAGAACCTTCTTTTTGAAAAGGGTTGTTCTAAACGGTACGTTTTAATGAGATTATATAAATAGCATCAACACTAACAACAAAGGAAACATCCAGGATGCAACTTGTGAAAGTAAAAATTTTTATTTTGATTGATTTTTCGATGAATAGTTCAATATAATGCCAGTCTTTAATGGCAACAAATGTGGTTCCACTGAAACTCCATAATGCTACAGAGAGCTACTACTTTTTCCAGGAAGTAAACAGTTGGAAAGAAAAAACACAACTTCCTAGCCACGTGGCAACTTAAACTGCTGACCCACCAGGTCTGCGACTTTTACACTAAAAATGGCACAAACGTTAGCTGGTGACAGAAGTGAGAAATTGGGAACAAGACGTGAACACCAAAAGGAGCAATAGGCATACTGTGAATACAATGAACAAACCAAATGTGGCTACGAGAATTTTAAAGGGTAGTTATAGAAAAGGGAACCAAGTATTTTACTCGAATGCTTTTTAGAGGCTTTCTGTAGAGATACAAATATATATATATATATTTATCCAAAAATATGTTTTATACAGATAAATGTTTCTCAATTAAAGATGGGACCAAAGCTATAGTTGTAACATAAAGCACATTGTCTTTTGTAAGACTATCCACCTGAATTTCAATTTCTTTTAAAGTTAGTGCATTAAATGTTTTCCAAATATAATTACCTGACATTCCTCTTATAGGTATAAATCAATAGGCATTATTTTTTAAAGGGTTTGCAGGTTAAATAATATTTTTGTAAGATGCTGTACATATTAAACTTACAAGCCCCATTAAGAATAATTATTAATAAACATATCAAAAAGGGCTATATAAGTTAGATTTTCCTTTTCATAGTAAATATTTTCTGATTTCCAGTTTACAAGTATTGAAAATGCACAAGAAAGATCTTACTTCACACGTACTTTTATGTTAAGAATATATTTAGATTCAATATGTCAATAAACCTTCACATGTTGTAACCATTAGTATGCATTTTTTTTTAATGGGGATGTAATACTAACAAACACTACCTGTAAAACAAGCACACGATTATTTTGGTGATTTTACAAATCTTTTTTTCCAGGTGTAAAGGCTACAAAAATTCCTAAAAATTAGAGAACACTGAAAACATATTAAAGTTTGACATCCAACTTTACAGTATTTCCATTTTACCCTGAAAGATAACTTAAAAAATATGACCTTGTTAGAACAGGTCACCTTGCTATTATAAAAAATTGGTGAGAGCAAGAAATTGTTTCACTGGTTTGTAGGATTTTTGTAAATAGTTTTCTCTCCAAATCATTAGAAAAATGTTCAAAGATAAAAACTAAATAAAATAAGGTGGTGGTCCCTAAACTATTTTGAAGGCAGGTAGCTTACTCTAAGCTAAAATATTTGTTTCAGTCATAGTAATCCTCCCCTCAAATGCCCTTTTAAAAAATGCATGAAACAGTACAATAGCAAGAATCAAAGAGCACAAACTGTATTTTCAAGAACAGAAAGATCTCTAATGCTGAAAGATATAGTAAAAAGCAGATTTCTTTGGGGACATTAAGCAAATAGTTTATAATTCATTATGAAGATTTCTCTTTTCTATTACGGGGAGAGTCTGCTCCATTTGAAGTTACTGTTCCATTCACACCATTTTCTGAAAAAAGAAAAGAATCAGTGTTACTTTCTTTTTTATTTTATTTATTTATTTATTTACTTATTTTTTGAGTTGGAGTCTTACTCTGTTGCCCAGACTGGAGTGCAGTGGCAAGCTTCTGGCCACTGTAGCCTCGACCTGCTGGGCTCCAGTGATCCTTCCGCCTCAGCCTTCCAAGTAGCTGGAACTACAGGTGTGTGCTGCCACGCCCAGCTAATTTTTGATTTATTATAAAGACGAGGTCTCACTAAGTTGCCCAGGTGGGTCTTGAACCCGTGGGCTCAGGCAATCTACTTGCCTCGGCTTCCCAAGGTGCTGGGATTAAAGGCTGAACCACCGAGCCCGGCCTTACTTTCTTTTTTAAATAAATGCAAGTCCTGGGGAAGGGAGGGACACACCTCATCAACAAGGGTACCTGTATAATGAACATTTGTATACCTAACCCTAAATTGTACCCCCCACATCTTTAAAATTAAATAAATAAATAAATAAATGCAAGTAATATAATCTTTATATAGGAAGGTAACTTTAGAAAAAATTTAAAATCCAATATATACTCAGATGAAACTTTTTGGCCTGAATTTAGCCCATTTTAATCTTTGCTAGTATTTAACCAATCATAAAACCTGGTAACATGTTGAACACAATGAACAGCAAATTTTTAAAAAAGTAACTACAATTGAAAATAGGAAAAAGTGATAGGATGAAAACTATTTAAAAAGTTACAATTTTAAAATAATACCTAAGAGAAATACTTTCCTTAGAAATAAAGAAACTTTTCACATTTATAGCAAAGTCCTCTGGGGATATTTGCTTACAGTATTTGAAGAAGTTGGTGTTTAGGCTAACTTCTATGTTTAACAGTGTCATGGCCTTCTTCAAACTAAAATGGAGTGAGTGATGTCAGACTACCCCTCCCTCCAAAAATAACTACAAAAGTTGCACACAATAATGGATGTTTGAAGGCTCTGGAAGAAAACCAAGTCAGCTAGGACTTGATGTGGCAATGTCCTGGAAAAAGAGAAGATGAACTGGAGTGACTCTGCGTGAACTCCTATTTCTCCTGGACCAGCAGTAGACAGTGGAGCTGAGATAGAGAGCACAGTAGAGCAATGGCCTAGAGTTGAGTTCAGGGACGCCAAACACCCAAGACTCCAGCCACAATTCTGGAGAAAAGAGAACTGGAGAGAAAAAACCCAACCTTCTACATGTATTTCTCCTCAAGGCATTTGCCAATCTTAAGCTGTGCATTCACCAAGCAAGACTCAGAAAACAAACAGAGTAACTCCTAAGAAACTACAAAGTTAAACAGAGATTTGGAGATCTCACATGAATGAGGAAACAAAAATTTGATTTCAGAACCTATCAGGAACGAAAGCTCTTATAAACACCTAGTATGTTGATGTCCTAGTAATTATGGCAAACTGGAATATTTTTCAGATTCAGTGATACAGAGTGATCTTCTCTTATTCAATCCAGAGCCTCTATTTAATTATACACAAAACAAACAGAAAATGAAAAATTACCAAGCATGCCAGATAACAGGACCAAATAATGAAAAATCAAGAGAAAATAGTCAGAAATAGAAATGGAAGTGATCCAGATCTGGAGTTATCAGAAAGGAATGTTAAAAGAACAAAGATTAGTAATAAAGAAAATAAATCAGATGGAGAATTTCACCAAGAACCAAAATCTTTAATCTTAGAACTATAAAGGACCCCAAACCCCTAAACAAACAGAAATTATCTTTTGGAGGGTGAGACCCTTGTAGTCAGGACTCCTCCACTTTGTAAGTGTTCTAGGAACCCGCTGGCATTATTGTACCAGCTAGTGTTATTGTGAGAGGCTGAATTCAGCTTCAGTGAATTTTTTTTAAAGATTCTTTCAAAATGAGTTTGCCTGTTTCGTGATGGGTGATTTATGAGCACACCTGCCCACACCTCACTGACTGTTTAGCAGTTTTTGACCAAAAACAGCATGACCCCATGCCCTACTCTCCCTATTCACCCACTCTTGCCCCAAGCGATTTTGTTTCCCTGAGTCAAAGAAGTCCTTAAAGGAAAACATTTTGTTGATGTGGAAGAGGTGAAACAAAAAACAGCAGAAGCACTAAAAGGCATCAAAATTGACGAGTTCAAAAATTGTTTTCTGAGCAGTAAAAAAGCATCTCAATAAGTGTACCACATCAAATGAAGAGTACCTTGAAGGTGACTGAGGTTTAAACATGTAAAAATAAATACATAATTTTTAATAAATAAATTCTGGGGCTTCTTTGGGTCCCCCCTTGCACAGTAACTGAAAATACAAACTGAATGTAGTGGTGCATGTCTGTAGTGCCAGCTACTTGGGAGGACGGAATGGAGAATCACTGGAGCCCAGGAGTTTGAGACTAGCCTGGGCAACCTAGCAAGACTTGGTCTCATTCTAATAAATATTCATTAATCTCATTAATAATTAATTACATATATAATAAATGGATTTAACAGCAGATTAGGCACAACAGAGGAGATTGATGAGTTGGCAAAAATACTCAGGCTGAAACTCAGACAGAATAAAAGGATGGAAAAGAGAAGAAACTGAAAAAATATATAAGGGACAGATAGGATAATAGTTTAACACATGTAAAACTGAATATCCTGAAGGACACAAGAAATAGGAAGTGGTTAAAGCAATATTTGAAAAAATAATGGCAAACACTTTTTCCAAAAATGATTAAACAAAAAAACCCCCAAGCCAAGATTCAGAAAACTCTACAAGACACAGAGCAGGATAAACACACACAAAAAATCATACCCAGCTACATCACAGTGTGACTGCCAAAAAGCAAAGACAATAATGATCAGACTGAATGAAAAAAATAAAATCTAATTACATAATACTTACAGGAGCCACAATTTATGTGTAAGAACAAAGAAAGGTTTGAAGTAAAAAATATAGGTGAGTACAGTACAATAAGATTCTGAAAGATCCAATTCACATAACTTTTACTAAAATAAATTGGTTTTTTTTTGAGTTGGAGTCTCACGGTCTCCTAGGCTGGAGTGCAAAGTGGCACGCTCACAGCCACCGCAGCCTCGACCTGCTGGGCTCAGGTGCTCCTTCCGCCTCAGCCTTCCAAGTAGCTGGAACTACAGGCAACTGATACCATGCCCAGCTAATTTTTTGATTGATTGTAGAGACGAGGTTTCACCAAGTTGTCCAGACTGGTCTCGAACCCCTGAGCTCAGGTAATCCTCTTACCTTGGCCTCCCAAAGTGCTGGGATTACAGGCTTGAGCCACTGCACCCGGCCTAATATATTGTTATAATTGTTCTATTTTATTATTATTGTTAATCTCTTAATGTGACTAATTTATAAATCAACTTTATCATAGTTATACAGAAAAAACAGCATAAACAGTCATGCACTGCTTAACAACAGGGATATATTCTGAGAAATGTGATGTCAGGCAATTTCATCATTGTGTGAATATCACAGAGTGTACTTACACAAACCTAGATAGTACCGCCTCCTGCACAACTAGGCCTATTGCTCCTAGGCTACAAACCTGCACAGCATGTTACTGTACTGAATACTGTAGAAAAATACAATATAATGGTAAGCATTAGCAAAGCTAAACATAGAAAAAGTAAAGTAAAATATGATATTATTTTATGGGACCACCGTCAAATGTGCGGTATGCATCTATGTTGTACAGTCATTGCCTAAAACCTCAGTATCTAACACATGACTGCACAGAATTTGATGCTACCCCCAGTTTCAGGCATCCACTGGGGATCTTGGAACACATGCCTTGAGGATAAAGGGGAACTACTGTCTTCTCATCACCAGCTTGGCACATGTCAGAAATGTAAGATTAGTTTGACATTTTGTAATGCACTTCACAACACTAAGATAAGAAAAACTATTATGATTACCTAAAAGCTGCAAAAAAGGCATTTCTTAACATTCTGTGTCAAGTCATGACAAAAACTCTTAGCAAATGAAGTACAGAAGAGAAGTGAATAAACTGAACAAAACATTCTTTTCATTTTATTTTTAGAGTCAGGGTCTCACTCTGCCACCCAGGCTGGAGTGCAGTGGCACAATGATGGCTACCGTAGCCCTGACCTGCTGGGCTTAGGTGATCCTTCCGCCTCTGCCTTCCAAGTAGCTGGAATTACAGGTGCACGCCACCACGCCCAACTAATTTTTTGATTTTTTTGTAGAGATGAGATCTCGCCATGTTGACCAGGCTGGTGCTGGGATTACAGGTGTGAACCACTGTGCATGGCCCTACAAAACATTCTTAGAATAATGAAATACTAAAAGCTTTCCCCAGTATATGAGAAACAAGAATACTCATTTTTCTAGTCAATATTATGGTATGTTCCTAGCTAGTATAGTATAGAAAGTAAAGTAAAAGGTATAATATTTATAGATGGCATAACTGTGTATTTTAGTCTACATTTTAAAATAAGGAATTAGAGAGGTTTCTCAATACAAGGATAGTATTCTTTTTTAAATGGCATGTCTATATACCAAATAATTAAAACTGTTTCTTAAAAAGAACATGTATATTAGCTTAAAAAAACAAGTACCTGAAAATAAATCTAATGAAAAGTATATGAGGCTTTCTATATAGAAACCTTGGAATATCTCCTTCAAGAACTTCCCAGAAAACAGAAAAGGAGACACACTCCCCAAAGTCATTCTATGAGGCTAGTGTTATTACCCTGACACCAAAACCAGACAAAGATGTCGTAACAACAACAACAACAACAACAAAAACCCACCAATATCCTTTAGGAATACAGACATAAAAATCCTCAACAAAACACTAGCAAACCAAATCTGGCAAAAGATTAAAAAGGGTTATACACTATGACCAAGTAAGATTTATCCCAGGAATTCAATGCTGGTTTAACACTAATGTTGATATTCTAATATACAATAACAACAAAGAACAAAAAAACTACAAGATTGTCTCAAAAGATGCAGAAAAAAAGCAACTGAAAAATCTAATAAACTTTCATGATAAAAACATAAACTGGGAACAGAAGAGACCTTCTTTAGCCTGATAGAGACTATTTATGAAAAACGCATAGCTAACATCATGCTTAATGGTAAAAGACTAGATTGATGTTTACCCCCTAAGATCAGGAACAAGACAAGGATGTCTGCTCTTACTGTTTCTATTTAATACTTGTAGAGGTTCTAGCTAGGGTAATTTGGCAAGAAAATGCAATAGAAAGTATCCAGATTGGACAGGAAGAAGTAAAAACTATCTTTATTTACAGATGACATGATCTTTGTATACTGAAAATCCAAAGGAATCCACACACAAAAAGCTGTTAGAATAAATAAGTTCAGTAAAGGTGCAGGATACAAAATCAATATATAAAATCAGTTGTATTTCTATACTCTGGCAGCGAACAATCTAAAAAAGGAATTAAGATGATTCTATTTTACAATAGCATCAAAAATAAAATGTTTAGGAATAAATTTAATGAAAGTGAAAGATGTATATGTTAATAACTATAAGATTTAATGGAAAGAAGATAAAGATGCAAATAAAAGAAAGACATCCATGTTTATACTCCCAAAGAAATCTAGAGATTAAATGTAATCTATCAAAACTTTCAGCTGTTTTTTTGCAGAAATTGACAAGTTGATTCTATAATTCATATGGAAATGGCTAGGCAAGACGGCACGTGCCTATAGTTCCAGCTACTTGGGAGGTTTAGGTGAAAGGATCCCTTGAGCCCAGAGTTTGATTCCACCCTGGGCAAATGTAGCAAGACCCAGTCAATTAAAAAAAAATTCATATGGAAATGCAAGACACCTAGAATAACCAAAACATGGAAGAAAAATATTGGGGAACTCATATTTCCTAACTTTAAAACTTACTGCAGCTATAGTAATCAAAATAGTGTGGTTCTAGCTTAAGAACAGACATACAAATAAATGCAATAGAATGCAGAGTCCAGAAATAATCTCTTTGTTTTATTGAGTCAGAGTCTCCCTCTGTCACCCAGGCTAGAGTGCGGTGGCATGATCGCGGCTCAACATAGCCTCAAACTCCCGGGCTCAAGTGATCCTTCCACCTCAACCTCCTGAGTAGCTGGGAGGGGACTACAGGTGCACACCACACACCTGACTAGATTTTAAACTCTTTTTGTAGAGATGAGGTCTCACTATAACACCCAGGTTGGTCTCGAACTTCTGGCTCAAGCAATTCTCACTCTCTTACCCAGGCTGGAGTGCAGTGGCTTGATCATGCTCATCTCCTGGGTTCAGGTGATCCTTCTGCCTCAGCCTCCCAAATAGCTGAAACTACAGGCATGCACCACCATGCCCAGCTAAGTTTTTGAATTTTTTTGTACAGACAAGGTCTCTCTATGTTGCCAAGGCCGGCCTTGAACTCCTGGACTCAAGCAATCCTCTCACCTTGACCTCCCTAAATTCTGGGATTATAGGCATGAGCTACTGTGCCTGGTCAGAAATAAACTCTTCTAAAGATGATATTTGAAGGTTATCAAGATAATTCAACAGAGAAAGAGTAGTCTTTTCAGCAAATGGTACAGGGACAGTCAAATATCAACATGCAAAACTGAGTGTAAAAGGATACAACCACTTTGGAAGATAGTTTGGTGGTTCCTTCACAATGTTAAACATACAATTGCCATACCCAGCAACTTCATTCCTAGGTACAGACCCAAGAGAATGAGAAGAAGTCAAACAAAAAGCTGTCTGTGAACGTTCATAGCATTAGTGTCCCTAACAGCCCAACACTAACAGCAGCTCCAAATGTCCATCAATGAATGAATGGATACGCAAAATACTGTATATCAGTACAATGCCATAATCAATGGCATAGTACTGATTGTATATCAGTACAATGCCATAATCAATGGCATAGTACAAATACGATGGAATAGTATTTGGCGATAAAAGGGAAGGAAGTATTGATATATGTAATGACATGGATGAACCTCAAAAACAGTAAGCTAAATTAAAGAAGCTAGTCCCAAAAGACCATGTGTTATGTGGTTCTGTTTCTATCAAATGTCCAGAAAAGGACAATCCTTAAAGACAGAAAATAGATTAGAGGTTGCCCGGGGCAGGAGGAAGGGGGGAATGGGAAGTGACTGCTAATGGGCATAGGGTTTCTTCTTGGGATAATAAAAATGTTCTGGAATTAGATATTGGTTTGTACAACTTTGTGGATGCACAGAACCTTAAAAAAAATGACTGAAATATATACGTTAAAGGGTAAGCTTTACTGTATATAAATTATATTTCATTAAAGTTATTAAAAATGTTACTGTGAAAAAATTAAAATGAAAGATAATCTAAATAAAGAGGTATATATCATGCTCATAGGTTAAAATACTTAATCATTCTTAAATTGATCTACAGATTTTGATGTAATTTCAATCTAGTATCTCAGCAATTTTTGTGTAAATGGACCAAATTATACTTTTTTTTTTTTTTTTTTTAAGAGACCAGGTCTCACATGTTGCATAGGCTGGAGTGCCACGGCTATCATGGGACATTGTAAGTCAGAAGGAGAAAAGAGGTTAAATGCAGGCTCAAAGACAAAAGAATTAAGCAATTAGAAGTTATTTAAAAAAGCTGTTCCACTCAGGACTAATGCGCAGGCAGATGGGAAAGGAGTTGTAAAGATGAAAAGGGTTGTAAAACACGTGAATAAGATGTTTGGAAATAACCATACTCTAGGTTAGTTATTCATTAAGCCTACGACAGGCATTGCTCTACAGTGGCTCAAGGTAACCAAGCATGGAAAACTTGCTAAAGAGAATTTAGTGGACAGCTTTTGAAAGGAGTAACTGAGGGGATCATCCAACTGTGGGATGGGCTAGATTACTTTGTCTCTAATTTTGTTAAAAAGCAGAATAAAATTTTCTTTATAAGATCTGAAAACAAATAAATGAGATCACACAATACATTTTTTAAATGTCTTCTACTTTCATGAGTCCTTCATTGCTTAATGAATACAAACCTGTTCCTTTCCTGGAAGACCTGCCTTTAGTCACTGTTGGTTTCTTCTTCACAACTGGTGCCTGGAAAGTAGAATGTTCCCTCCACCTCCGAAGCTGAAAATTAATGAACTTCCACATCATGAATGCTTGGGTAATGCAAATGGATGCCAGAACAGCAATTCTGAAAAATATTAAGAAATGAAAAATTAGAGTGTATGAAAAACACCAATGAATACAGTATTCTATCCTCTTTTATAGTATTAGTACTTTGTCTAGTGTTGCAGGTTGGATTAAAAAGCAATGACAGTATTTAGCACTAAATTCTTACCCTATTGATAATAATCATTTTATTAATAATTTATCCTAGAAGTTAAATAAATGCTTAAGCACTTCACTTTAGACATATAAAACTGCAACAGGTATTAAGTCAAATCAAATGAGTATTTTACTAGCTTCATATTCATCCCTTTCTACTTATTTATTTACTTATGTTGGAGTCAGGGTCTCACTCTGCCATCCAGACTGGAGTTCAGTGGCATGATCACGACTCATTGCAGCCTTGACATCCTGGGCTGAAGGGATCCACCTTCCTCAGCCTCCTCAGTAGCTGGGACTATATACATGTGCCACCACACCTAGGTAACATCTAAAAAATGTTTTTGTAGAGACAAAGTCTCGCTATGTTGCCCAGGCTGGTCTCAAACTCCTGGGCTCAAGTGATCCTCCTGCCTCAGCCTCCCAAAATGCTGGGATTACAGGCGTGAGCCACCAATTTTTACTTTTTACATGATTCACATTATAGAGAAGCTGATAATATATATCATATAGCTGTACAAAGTGAAAAAAATGTTAAATTGACCATACCTAACAGCTAACACATTGAAGTTTCCAGTACTGAAATCCAGCTTCTGATTTTCTGCTCTTGCAAGGCCGAAACCAACAGTGAGTACTGAAAGAATTAAAGTCAGAAGTCTTCCCAAAACGAAAAGAACTGCCCACAGAGAAAATCTGCAAGAAAAATACCAGAAGTCAAATTCATGAAGTCTCAAAAAAAAATTCTATTAGAAATTAGATTCTTATTAAGTAAATGCATATTAAGACAGCAAAAAAGGATTTTGCAGCCAAATACTTGGTAAATGCTAAATATTATATCATACTTTTGGAGATACATGTCATATAATGGCATATTAAGTTTCAAGAAATTCAGTGGAGAAATTTGTTTAAATTTTTTTAATCATTAAAATTTATAATTAATATAGAGACAGAAGTGTCTACTATTGGTATTATTACTAGTTAACATTGTCTTGAGACTTCTGGAAAACCTAGTTAGGTGAAAGAAATGAAACAACTAGTATAGACCGTGGTTTTTGGTGATGAAGTGGTTGTATAACATGAGATTCTAGCAAAAAACCCCAAAACATATAGAAATACTAAGATAATTTGATAAGGTAGACAAATATAGACCAAATAAAAAAGCAAAAGCTGTTCTGTGTACTAGTAATAAGCTCCATGGAGATAGAAATGGAATGAATGACTCTATTCTTAATAATGACAAAAATTAAAATACTTAGGAATAAATGCAAAAAAAAAAACCCCTATAAAATCTTTTTGAAGGATATTAAACAAGATCTGAACAAATGAAAAACATATCAGTTCTTAGATAAGAAGACCTCATATAGTAAAAAGGTCAGTTCTCTTTGTACTAGTTTATTTAATTTTTTGTTTAACTTACCTCTTTTCTTGCATAAATATAATTTTTTTTCCTGTGACTTAAAAAATGTTTTAAAGATGTGGGGTATAATTCAGGGTTAGATATACAAATTTTCTTTATGCAGGTACCCTTGATGATGAGGTGTGCCACTCCCTCCCCTGACAGTTTCCCTTGACTGCCAGTCCCACTCTCCCTTCCCCTGGCAGTTTCCCATTACTGCCAATCCCTTTCTTATAATATTATGCTAATTATTCAGGGTCCGCTTTTGAGTGAGTCCTATGACTTTTTAAAAAAAATTTATTTTAAAGATGGGTACAATTCAGTATTAGGTATGTAAGTGGTCATCGTACAGGTAAAGTGTGGGCCTCCCTTTGGTCCCTACTTTGTTTTGACATCAGGTACCCTTATTGATATTGGGCCACCCTCCCTGCATACGTATTATTAATGTTCCTCAGAAATACTAGTATACAGAAAACATGTGAAAAATGCTGAACAAAACAAAACAAAATAAGCTATGCTATGAGCAACGGGATGCTCTCATTTGAGAGTTCCAGTTTTGCTTTTTTAAAAAACACTTGGCCAGGCGTGGTGGCTCAGCCTGTAATCCCAGCACTTTGAGAGGCCGAGGCAAGAGGACTGCCTGAGCCTGGGGGTTTGAGATCAGACTGGGCAACTTGGTGACACCTCATCTCTACAATAAATCACAAAAATTAGCCGGGCATGGTGGCATGCATCTGTAGCTCCAGCTACTTAGAAAGCTGAGGCGAAAGGATTGCCTAAGCCCAGCAGGTTGAGGCCGTGGTGGCTGTGAGCGTGCCACTGCACTCTAGCCTGGACAACAGAGTAAGACTCCAACTAAAAAAAAAAAAAAAAAGTTTAAAAAAGACTTTACACTCTTTACAAGTTATACCTCTCCAATTCTGTTTTCAGTCCAATTTTCCCATGAAAATCTTCTAGTATCTTTGGGGTTGTATTATCTATTATTGCATTTCTGATGAATGTTTGTTTGCTTCTCTATCACTTTTCCAAAAGACATACAATAACTAAGGTGATACAAGTTATAACGGAAAAGTAAACCCCAAAAGTCTTCAAAATTACAAGTTTCAATACATAGCTCTCTAACCGGAAAGGAGTAAAATACCAAGTCTGAACTGCTAAATAAATTCATTTTATTTAAAGCTGCTACTAACTGCTTAGAAAGTAATATCACGGCATGGATCTTGGCAATCTTGGGCAATGACTTTAAATACAGTATCTGCTACACAAGAATCAGAATGGCTAAATAACTTACCCTTTCTGATATTTTTCATCACTAAAATAAAACAGGCGGGAAATGTGGAAAAGAAACTCAACAAAATAATGTAGCACCAGAAGAACAAGTCCTAGATGATTCAAGCTGTTAAAAAAACAAATTTAAAATGAAAAGAGAATCAATTTAGACAGATTAGCAAATTATCTGCCCAGTTCACTTACACACCCAAGAAAAATTCCAACTCACTTCAAGAGGTAAGCTCCAGCAATGTGAAAGAGGTAAAGACCAATATATACAAGCTGACGAGGAATATCTTCCTGCAAATAAAAAAATGCATTATACATTAAAACATGCTGGAACACATTCTGGTCTTTAAGAGCAGTGTGGTAGGATAGAAGACGGACTCTAACAGAAACAGGAGAATCGAAGGCTTCTGGCCCCTCCCACCCCAATCCCTCATCCTCAATTAGCTGTATGTCTTCACAAATTAATTTAACCTCTGTTGGCTTCAGCTGTCTCATCTGTAACATGAGTATTCAGATTTGCTTCAATCACATCTGAGAACGTAGAACTCCTTTTAGTGCTAAGACGAATGCTTCTTTTTAGTAATGAACATGTATTGAATGACACATTAATAACCATAGTTTCATGCTGACAATCTGATGTCCTTCTAATATTAAAATTGCTGTTTATAGCTGTTGAGATGCTTTTTTAAAAACCTAAAACAGTATTTACATTTTTAGCTCATGCTTTAGTGCCTTCATTGTCAATTATAGTCATTAAAACTGAAGTTTAAGCCGGGCTCGGTGGTTCAGCCTGTAATACCACACTTTGGGAGGCTGAGGTGAGTGGATTGCCTGAGCCTGTGGGTTCGAGACCCAACTGGGCAACTTGGTGAGACCGCATGTCTACAATAAATCAAAAAATCAGTCGAGCGTGGTAGTGCATGCCTGTAATTCCGGCTACTTGGAAGGCTGAGGTGGAAGGATCGCCGGAGCCCAGCAGGTCGAGGCCGCGGTGGTCGGGAGCAGCCACTGCACTCCAGTCTGGGCGATGGAGTGAGACTCCAACTCAAAAAAACAAAACAAAACAAAAAAATCCCCCAAAAAACTGAAGTTTAAATTTTAATATTTTCATTTATAATATCCGTTAACTGTATATTCTTTTTCCTCAGTAATTTTGCAAGCCCAAATATCTAGATTTTACATTTGCTTCTTTTTTTCTGTCATAGTCCCTCACTACCTCGCTATAAACAGTATTTTTTAAAAATGTAAGACAAGACCTACTAGTGAATCATGAAATTAATTCAGGAGGTTACATCAGCATCTTTTAAAATATGAAATAAAATAAAAATTACTAGAGTGTATAGTATATTGTATTATGAAAATTTGATTACAGATTTTGTACACACAGAGAGAGAGAATGAATTAAAATGCAAAATCTTGTTTTTCATCCTTGGATGCAGTAAAAATGTTGGCAAAACACTGATAGCAATAAGCTCAATAAATGCCTGTTGACTGAAGAAAAACCTACACCTCATTTCTACTTTCTCTGGGGGTTGATGCACTGTATTCCTCTGGTACTTCACTAAACGTATCTCTTCCATTGGTCCCTCTATTTCTCTCTTTATATTTAGGGACAGAGTTATTTTCCCTAATCCTCTGAGAGACTTTACAAGTCTAGTTTTGAAACGGAAAACTCTTTTCTGGTTAGAATGGCACAAAGACCAAGTGTTAGGCTAAACATAAGACAGTCTGAATAATACTATAAAAAATCGATACCAAGTTTACAGTGTTTTTTTCCAACTGGAGAGAAAAGTACTTCTGAAAATAAGCAGTCTTAAGATCCTTGCCACATAATTGTTTAACTTCCATTAAAAAACTTCCCTTTACAAAGAAAGAGGGAGAAAGGATGCTGAATCAATGTGCTAAAGTTCAACCACAAGGGAACCTCCCTTTTCCTGTCATAATAATTTCAGAAAAGCTTGCTTGCAGTGTTATCAGTGCAACTTGATATACTATGTGTGTATATATATCTACATACACACACACACCCCAGTATTTCCCAAAGCGCGGTGTATGTATCATTGATACTGAACAAAATGATTTGGACAAAACTTTTATTTAATGCTAACTATAACGTTAAAGAAAATAAGTTATCTATTTTAATATACCTTAATAATTAAAATGTCAAAAGTGTTAGTATTTGACTATGGTAAAACAGGAAGGTGGCATGTAAATGGCTAGTATGGGAAATATTACCACATTCTTTCAGATGTATTAATCAATGCTCCAAATTTCAGAGGAGAAATTAGACCAAGAAAATCCTCAATACTTATGAGGGAACATTTTAGATTTTTAACTGCTGATTGAACTCATTTTATTACATAAAAACTTCGACAGAGTGAGACTCCAACTCAAAAAAAAAAAACAAAAAAAACTTCTATAAGTCAATGTAAAAAACTAATTTGCTAGAATAACTATCTTATAATTACTTAGGAGGAATTTTTTAAAATTTAAAAGAAGAAACCCAAATAAGCTATTAAAAATTTATGCAGGCCATTTAGCAGATATGAACCTAAGAGGACTTTTTCCTTTCTGACAGATCTAAAAATACTATTATAAATTACAAACAAACTACATTTCAAAAAGCCATTCCATTTCTCTGATCTTCTGTCTTTAAATCTCAGTCCAATTAAGTGAGCATGGTTGTGCTTGATATTAGTTTCTTTCCTAAATTCAGAATCAACTTGCATCCTAACTCTGTTTTTTGTGTTTTTTTTTTAAAGTAGAGATAGGGTCTTGCTATGTTATCCAGGCTGGAGTGCAGTGGCTATTCACAAGTGCAATTATGCTGCACTGCAGCCTCCAATTCCAGGGCTCAAGCAATCCTCCTGCCTCATCCTCCTCTGCAGCTGGGACTACAGGTATATACCACCATACCTAGCCGCACTGCCTTTCTGACAGTCAACTTAGTCAATAATGATAGAGGACACAATGCCATCACCAAGTTCCATCTTCACAACTATCAGATGCCTAAGCAAGAGCTTCTAAGAAAATATCTATAGCTTTCTAAGTTCTGATCCACTCAACTTTGTACAAATTGTCAAGCGCTCTAAAGCAACGTTTCTGCACTCAAAGCCTACCACACAGAGAAAGTAAAAATGAATAAGACAATGGGTAGCTAGAGTAAGTGGGTCTGCTTCTTATTAGCTGTTATTAATTAACTGTCCTTAAGCAAGTTAATCTCTCTATATTAGGGATGATAACAACAATAATAACACCAAAAAATAAAACTTGAGTGACAGAGTATAATGTCACAAGGAATGGTGGGGCCTGTGGTTAACTGAAGAACACACATCCCAGATAAGGCATTCCTCTAGGATTAAAAAAATACAAGGGAAGTAGGAGTAGTGTACTGTGATTTTTATTTTATTTTATTCACTGTTTTTGGAAGATGGTCTCACTATGTTGCCTAGGCTGGTTTTGAACTCCTGGACTCAAACAATCACTCCCAGGGCTTCCCAATTACCTGAGACTACAGGTGTGTGCCAATGTGCCCAGCTTACCATGATTTTTTTTTTTTTTTTTTAAGAGACAGGTTCTCACTCTGTTGTCCAGGCTGCAGTGCAGTCATGTAATCATAGCTCACTGCAGCCTCAAACTCTTGGGTTCCAGTGATCTTCCCATCTTAGTCTCGAGTTCTGGGACTACTGGCACATACCACCATGCTGGCTAACTTAAATTTTTCTGTAGAGATGGGGTCTCACTATGTTGTCCAGGCTGGTTAAATTCCTAGCATCAAGTTATCGTCTCACCCTGGCTTCTCAAAGTGCTGGGATTTCAGGTGGGAGCCACAATGCCCAGCTTGCAGTGATTTTTAAGATGCGAAATTTTATATAGAAAATGGTTGCTTTTGGTATCCTTGACCTGGGCCAAGCTCCACCAAAATTCTCCAATTCCCAGAGGGTTACAGCCCCTATGGCATGGTGCTCCCATGTCTGAGGCTGACTATAAAGCCCATGGCCAGTATCATAGTATCTGGGACTTGCACGTTTACATAGGTATAGGTAATGGGAGACCAGAGAAGGCTGGATGAAATAATAATAAATTCTAAAAGTATAAATAACTTCAAGTGACACTTTGAGTTGTTATTCCAACAACTTTTTATTAAAAAGGATAACCAGTCAGGTGGTAATGGCTCATGCCTGTAATTCCAGCAAGTTGGGAGGCCGAGGCGGGAGAACTGCTTGAGCCCAGGAGTTCAAGACTAGCCTGGAAAACATAGCTAGACCTCATCTCTACAAAAATATTGTTTTGTTTTGTTTTTGAGTTGGAGTCTCACCCTGTCACCCAGACTGGAGTGCAGTGGCCGCTCCCAGCCACCGCAGCCTCGACCTGCTGGGCTCCGGCGATCCTTCCGCCTCAGCCTTCCAAGTAGCTGGAACTACGGGTGCATGCTACCACGCCCGGCTAATTTTTGATTTTATTGTGGAGATGAGGTCTCACCAAGTTGCCCAGGTGGGTCTTGAACCCATGGGCTCAGGCAATCCACTCACCTCAGCCTCCCAAAGTGCTGGGATTACAGGCTGAGCCACTGAGTCCGGCTTTACAAAAATATTAAAAAATTAGTTGGACATGTGCCTGTAGTCCCAGCTACTTGGGAGACTGAGGCAGAAGAATCACTTGAGTCCAGGAGGTCGAGGCTGTGGTGAGCTGTGATCATGCCACTGTACTCCAGCCTGGGTAACAGAGTGAGTCCCTGACTAATAACAACAACAAAAAAAAATCACATGCTTTGGTAATGTTAAGAAAATACATTTCTTGACTACACGACTAAAAAGCAAACTTTATCACAAACTGATTATCACATATATGCTTCAAATATAAGGCAAAGATTTTTCCCCAAACCCCAGATGGAGTCATCTTATAGTTAAATCCTCGTAGAGATCTCATATTACAGAGATCTATATTGATTATTGAGGACAACAAATAAATGTCTGGGTAAGACAAATAAACCTGAAAAACACCAATCAATACACCATTTAAAAATGCTTATAGTGGTCTAATGGAGGAACCAGTAAGACAGACGATGATGAACTCTGCAAAAATTGTTAGATGATTCAAAATATGGCTCTAGGGATGAATTCAGATACCAACATCAAAGGTGCATGTGAAAAGTGAGACTATAATTATGGAGGGGAAAAACATTATTTCTTATTTAATACTTTATATGATATGTAATTACATGTATGTATAAATAAACCAAAATAGAATATTAGAAATAAAACATTTGGCTACTTCATGACTTCCCTAAAACCTCATATATTCAAGTTGGCTAAGAAATGACATTTCAATCTTCTCATATTGAAGCATACATAATACATGTAATTTAAATTTACTCCTTGAAAAAAACTAACTTATCTGTGGCTAATACACTTCTTGAACTGCTGCTAACAGTATTCCTTTCTTTCTTCATTTGTCTGTAGAGTTGGTTCAAAACAATCACTGTACTAGTTTCTTCCAGTAAAGAGTTCTTCCAAAAATAATTCTCATAGCGTAAATTTTAAGAAACTGTTTAACACATATGCAGCTGCTACTTTCAAATTATGTTAATTACTTGAAACAGTTACTTTCAACTGTCATATGTAGATGTTAAAAATAGTTTCAGTTAAGTTCTAAGTTATGCAAATTATTCCATAAAAATTAGATTGCATTTCTGGAGAAATGCCATCTGGCAGGAACTGATAAGAAAATAGCTTCAGGAACTAAAATGAACAATTACTCTGAAATATCCCTCCTTACTTCCGATGGTCAGTGAAGTAAGGATTAATAAGGAAACCTAGAGGTATTATATTTATGGATATACAAACACCTGAAGAAGTATTATATATGTGAGCTATGGTACTAACATCAAGAAACCACAATACTCTCGGTAGTGCTGTCCAAAAGAACTTTCTGCAATGATGCATACGTCCTATATCTCTTCTGACCAAAATGGTAGACACTAGCCACATGTGGCTAGTGAGTACTTGAAATATGTTTAGTGTGACCAAGAAAGTGAGGTTTTTTTAAAAGTTAATTTGGATGTAGCTAGTGGCTCCCATTTTGGACAGTATAGATCTAGGACACCTGTGATTCACATTAGGAGCTTACTAAACATGGAAAGGCTACTGGAAACTGTGGGCCTGTGATTTTACCTATCTGAAGATAGTTCTAAGCCAAGTCTTTAAAAACAAAAGATCTTCATCCTAACCCTTAAAATCACGCAGTTGAAAAATATTCTACTTTATAAAAGAAGACATAAAAGGAACTTAAGTGCCATAGCACAAGGGCCACTAATTCGGTGCTGTTTTCTAATCCTAGCAGACGTCAGTGATGACAGGCCCAAATCAAAAGTGCTTATTCCGTGAATTAACTATTTGTAGCACATGTAAAAATAAATGTTTGTGCTTTTTGAGATACGTTGGTCACTGAGTGGGCTGTGACACTTCTACTTAGAAAGGCTACTCAAAGAAAGACTTTTAAAAAGTTTTAAATTTGGAAACACACAACAGAGAATATAATGAAACCCAATATACTTAGAACCCAGCCTCAGGAGTTATTAACAAATTACTTGGCTAACCACGGTCACATCCGTAATCCCAGTACTTCGTGAGGCTGAGGCGGGAGGACTGCCCGAGCTCAGTTTCAGACCAATCTGGGCAACATAACAAGACCTCATCTCTACAAAAAATCAAAAAATAAGCCAGGCGTGGTGGTACTCTCCTGTAGTCCCAGCTACTTGGTAGGAAGACTGCGTGAGCCCAGAAGGTTGAGACTGCATTGAGCTACGATAGTGCCACTGCACTCCTGCAAGGGCAACAGAGTGAGACCTCAAAAAAGAAAATGACCTACCTTGTTTCATCTATATCCTTCCTCACTTCCCTTTACCTGGTATTATTTTGAGGTAAATCCCACATAGCATTTCATTTATAGGGCCTTTTTTTTGAGTTGGAGTCTCACTGTGGCCCAGACTGGAGTGCAGTGGCCGCTCCCGGCCACCGCAGCCTCGACCTGGGATTTCGGCGATCCTTCCGCCTCAGCCTTCCGAGTAGCCGGAACTACAGGCATGTGCTACCACGCCCGGCTGATTTTTTGATTTATTGTAGAGATGAGGTCTTGCTGCCCAGGGGGGTCTCGAACCCGCAGGCTCAGGCAATCCACTCACCTCAGCCTCCCAAAGGCGCGGGATTACAGGCTGAGCCACCGAGCCTGGCTATAGGGACTTTTAAAATAAACTCCCTGGGCCAGGTGTGGTGGCTCATGTCTGTAATCTCAGCACTTTGGGAGGTGGAGGCGAGAGGACTGCCTGAGTAAAGGGGTTTGAGACCAGCCAGGGCAACACGGTGAGACCTTGTCTCTACAATAAAACAAAAAAATTAGCTGAGTGTGGTGGCGCGCACCTGTGGTTCCAGCTACTTGGAAGGCTGAGGCAGAAGGATCACCTGAGCCCAGCAGGTCAAGGTTGTGGTGGCTATGAGTGTGCCACTGCACTCCAGCCTGGGCCACAGTGAGACTCCTACTCTAAAAATAAAAAAAAATAAAAAAAAAAAAATAAAATAAACCTCCCTTCAAAAAAGAAAATAGAAGTGCTTGATTAATTTATCAGATGGCAAAGGTATTCCAGGAAAAAGAAGTGAGTATTGGGATTATGAAACTGGAGCATATCAGCGTGAATGAAGTGCAGGAAGGAGCAGAAGGGAGAGCCCCCAGAGAAGAGGTGCACAGATGGGAGAAACCCTGAGAGCGCAGGCAAGCAGCTTCATCTTAGTTTAGGAAGTAAGGAGCTAGTCTGGGTATCAGAAGAGAAAGAGTTAATCGAAGGAAACAAAGTTGACTTTTGTGATACCATGGGAGCCTGACTTCCGAAGTGCTGAGGGTAAAACCAGGAAGGAGGACACTGCAGTATTCCAGCAGTTTACTTATTTGCCCCAAAAGAATAAACAAACAAGTATCTTTCCCACATGCTAAAAAGGGATGTACCACCTATTTCAGGAAAGGCTTCATTGGTAAGAATATTTAACTATGTTTTACTTTTTTTTCAACAGTAAATTTTTCTTGGGGGCTTACACACAGAACTGTTAGTTGCGGAGTAATCTGACTAATCCTTTTTGTCTCACTTGAGAAAGAAATCGTTCAGAGTACCAATCAGATGAAAGTAATATTACATTTTAAAAATTTGTTTAAATTTAATTTACATTATCACTAATTTGATGGGTAATTAGCATGTCAAATATAAAAGATCCCTTCTAAGTTAAAATACTAAAAGTTTTTTCAAGAAATACTTAAGGATTTCAGTCTTTGTGGAAAGGAGGCTGGTGGGAGGATGAGAGGAGAACTGAGGTGAGAAAGGAGGAGGGAGAGCAAAGACGCGAGGAAATACATAACAGTCAAATATCTGTTTTTGAAAAAAGAAGACAATGACAAGACACTTTTTAAAACAACAAAATCCCAGCTTACAAGACACTTTTTAAAACAACAAAATCCCAGCTTACTTTTTTGGTTTTCTGGAAGTAGAGTTCAGGAAAAGCATGAAGCCAGTAAGCCAACTGTGATATGTAGAAAAACTTCATTTGAAATCTGCATAATATAAGAAAATGAAGAGTATCTTTTAAAGCACAAATATTTTTAAAGAATAAAGTATATACTAGAAATCAGGATATGCGAACTAGCTATCTTTTTGTGATCACTCATACGATATTCTGAGTACCTTTAAACAACTCTTCAATAATCACTTCCCCCCTTAAATGCCTAGTATGTTCCCACCATCAGTCATTTCCCCTGGATTAAACAAAAGGCAAAGACATTATCTGCAGAAGGTTGTTAATGTGCAAGTAGCTGGGAAAAGCCAGAGCCCCTGTCTATTAGTTAATTAATACTGATGAGTAGGTCATGTGAGTTACTGAAGACAATTTAATGATGGAATGTTGTTTTTCCAGTTTTGCATAAAATATTTTTTAAAGAAGTTGCATAGTATCCATCATCAAATTGTCATTGTCTCCTTGTTTAAACTCAAATGTTGTTGTAGTTGCCTCTACATAATATAATAAAATTCAAGGAAATTCATTCAACTAAAAAAAAAAAAAAAAAAAGAAAAAGAAAATGCAAGGAACATAACCCACACATCTACAGGGTTTCATCAAAATGGGAACGAGAAGAGCCAGGAGACTGACACAAAGGCAAAGGCACAGAGATTAATAATCACCCAAAACATTAAAAAAATGTGGTACATATACACGATGGAATACTACGCAGCCATAAAAAAGAACAAAATCATGAATTTCGCAGCAACCTGGATGGAACTAGAGTCTATAATACTGAGTGACCTCTCACAGAAACAAAGATCCGAGTATCACATGTTCTCACTCATATAATGGACCTTGAACATCCAATGTAATACTGTAAGAAAATGACTGACGGTACTGGGAAACTATGGGGGGGGGAAGGGGGATGGGATTAACAGTAGCAAATATCTGTCTGGGGATGGGAAAACACCTCTTATCAACAGAGTGCCTGAATGAAACATAATTGTACACCGAACCCTTAACTGTACCCCACACAATCATAATAAAAAATATTGATTAAAAAAAAAAAAAAAAAAATCACCCAAAACTGGGATAATCCCAATTTCAAATGTCCCCTGGCTTTTTACTTAGGCAAATATGGTAACTCTGCCTGGTTGGAACATGAAAAAGCCCCAAATAAATGGAGGCAGAGCCAGGATTACAGAAAGGAATAAGACATAGAAGGGTTTCCCAAGAGATGTATCATAATCAGGCTAGAATCAGTCATCTCCTCTTTATATTATATCTCTTTAGCCCTTCTGCTTCCTCTTTATTCTCCTTCTCCTCCTCTGGAAGTCTAACATAGAAAACACAAAGTCAATCTGGAAGAATTTCTGGGGGCAAAATACAGTTTCACATGTGATGTTTATAACTCATTCAATTATTATTAGCCTATTTTATTAGTTCACTGAACTAATAAAATGTTCAAAAATCAGAGTATGATTCAGTAGAGTGGGCATTATTGCTAGATGTAAAACAAAGATACCCACTGTCATGTTATTCCCATCTTTCCTTCATTTCTTTTTCTCCAATTCTCACATCACAATGTATTTATTAAATATTGTCTAGGTGACAGCACCTGCAATCTGCCTGGTACAACGAAGGATATAGATAGTTACTGTTGCTACCAAGGCATAGTCTTGGGACAATACAAGACTTACAAAAATGAGACAATTATAGAACATCAAAACATTATATAGATACTACATGAAACATAAACCAAGATGACAAATTCAGGGATGTAAAAGACAAAGACAGGTTAAAGTAGTAAAAAATTATTACGGAATAGTATATGAGAGCTGGGCTTGAAGGAGCAATTCAGCTGGACCTCTTTGTAACCACTGGGCAGCACTGTAAAGAAACCCTGAGGGCTAGAGAGATGAAAAAAAAAACCGATCCCTAACCTCAAGAAGCTTTAGTAGAAGAGAATAAGAAAGAAATGAAAAGAGATAAGGCATGGGGGCAAAGGAAAGGAACAAAAGTATGGAGAAGATGGAGCTGTGAAAAAGAGAAAGGATGAGAAGGGACAAGAGAGGACCAAATTAGATGATGTTAAAGTCCATTGTTTCAAACTAACAATGATGTTGAAAAGATAATACATGTTAAAAAAGTACACAAGAATTGTTTTCTTATGGCAGTGGGACTGTCTTTTTGCCTAAGGGTCTAAAGAGAGAAATAAGAATGAATTCTGCTTAATAGTGACATGACCGTGGTCCTTAACAAAGAAAGGCTTGCTAAAAATGACTTACGTCATCAGGTTATGGGGATAAGCCCTCCACAAGATAGTTGGGTCTGAGATGTAGTTTTCCTAAGAAAGAAGATATAAAAATTAATGTGTGAGTATAATGCAAACTTCTTGGAAAATAATTATTTTCATTTCTCAAACATCAGGTTACAAGGAGCCTACTTCAGTCATAAACTCTAGCTGTTTTAGTTATTTTCAACTCGAATTGCTTACTTTAGAAAAGTGAAAATCAGTGATATGAATGAGATACAGAATCAAGTACGAAGTAATTCCTAGCCTTCAAAAGTCTTTCAATACTTTAGAATAAAATATTACATATATGCAAACAAACATACAACAACCAATAAACATTAATAGTGCATAACAGAGGTTCAACAGCTACAGGAGAGATAAATTTTGGCTTAGGTAATCAGAGAAGGATTTCAGGAAAAGATGTAGCATCTGACAGGAGACAGAATCAGAGTGGGCCAGGTGCGGTGGCTCAGCCTGTAATCCTAGCACGTTGGGAGGCCGAGGCAAGAGGACTGTCTGAGCCCTGGGGTTTGAGACCAGCCACTTGGTGAAAACTCGTCTCTAAAATAAATCACAAAAAAACTAGCAGGTGTGGTGGCGTGTGTCTGTAGTTCCAGCTACTTGGAAGGCTGAGGTGGAAGGATAGCCTAAGCCCAGCAGGCGAGCATGCCACTGTACTCCAGCCTGGATGACGAGCGTAAGACTTTAACCCAGAAAAAAAAAAAAAAAAGAATCAGAGTGCTGCCAACTTTTATGGAACTCTATCCATAAAATACTATCCAAATTTTTTTCTTAGGTAACCAGATATATTCAGTGAGAATTACTGCATATGTGAAAAAATTAATAAAATCTAAAATGACTTATCTTTTATAAAAATATCTTCTTACAGAAGTATAACTATGTTTTTAAAAAAAATGTAAAGGTAGATTTTAAACTGAAATGTACATACATCTATAAAGTACTAATAAAGCAGCAGAATAAAATGGAATGAGCACTGGATTGAAAAGTTAAGTGCTAGTCTAGGTCCAACATTAAGTGTTGTACCCTGGAAAATTCACTTTGTCTCTTATTTATCTCTAACAGTGATGAAAAAGGATTATGTATCTGACATATTTATATTATGTATAAATATAAAGGATTACTAATATTAGAGTACATACTGCCTTTCCTCTCCTCATTGGTTAAAGGTTTTGATTGCCTTAATGAAAGAATTATAAATTTTAGGTTGCTTGGAAAACACCTGGGCTGTTTTTAAAGGAAGAAATGACTGGAAATGTTACAACTCATGTAACTTCAAGATGTAAAAGTAACATTCAGAGTGACTACAAATGAGTAAGACTTTCTGGAATAGTAAACATAGTTTAGAATTTTTGCTGCATAAAAACTAACTAAAAGAGATTTGTCACTGAAACACTTAGCTTATACCAGTTCATTAGCGGAGTCCCTAAGCTTACACAAGGAAGGAGGACAACAACATATGAGAGACACACTTCCATGTTAGTATAACTGGTAGAAGTTAACAAAAAAAAAAAAAAACCCAAACAACAAAAAAAGAGAGACATACTTACAGAGATAAGAATGAATGTGCCCCAAACACAAGCAAAAAGGTAGAATGCACTAAGCTGACCAGATTCATTAAACTTGCTGTGTTTCGTTTTGGAGAAGTGCATTCGCCTGTTAATTTTCTAAAAATAAAAACAGCAATTAGTAACTAAGAATAAATTACAAAATATATGACTATCAGAGTATGGAGAGCTAGTACTTTACAAAGTATAGATTTCTAAGATTGCATACTTACATCCAACACATACTCTTGAATTATGGCATGAATAATTATCGCCACTAGCATGTAGAAGAAAACTGTAGCCAAATCTTTGATACCATAGTAATAAAGGGACGCTGATTCAGTAGCTTGTTCTTCTGAAGGCCAAAAAGGACACACATACACAAAAATATACATAAGGTTATAAAAACAGCACTAAATACAACATAGTTATGGAAACAAACAAAAGAAGACTAACCTAATTTAAAAGTTCTATACAAACATCATAAATAACTTGCTCTTGAATATCTTGAGTCTTAGGAGGCAATGAAAATCCTCCTAAAAATCTAAAGCTTCAGAAATTACTTACAAAGACTTGACACATGTTAGTTACAGCCATCAAAAACCAAAAAACAGGAAGGAGGAGGCCACACTCAATAACTGATATTATCCCAGGGGTATAAATTAGGTTGATAAAACTATACTTAGCCTATTTGCCTGGTTTTTTTCCAAAGAACTTTTGAAACATTCTAGCTCTACTTTCAAATTAGGCACTACATGACAATTCTGATGGAAAAACTGATTTAACCTGTATTTGACTTTAATTTTGATCTGTAAGTAGGAGAGATAAAGGCAACTACTATTTAAAATTGTTTTTAATCCTAGCAGTTGCTATACTTTTCAAAACAAATCTTCATCAAAAGCTTGTGAATTGATGATACTGATTCTCAAGCTTTATGTTTATGGGGACCACTTAAGTAAAAGAACTTCTGGTATATTCAAATTTCAAAACAACATTGTAGTTTTGAGTAACTTGATATCTAAGTCACTAAAGCAAATACAAAACTATATGTAACTGGACAAAAACCCAACTCAATGTTATATACTGTGTGCTCTTACATTCTAAATAGAAAACTCCTGGGGAGGTTTACTGCATCAATATGTTAATATTTTAACAACCCAAAACTACCCCATCCCTTGCCCATGCTAGTTAATTATATTCCTGTATTCAACTCCAATCGCTTCCAATAACAACCTGGTTTTCACATAACATAACTTAAAAATAAAATTTTAAAAAATAAAAACTAAAAGTATAGTTTGGATGCTATTACCAGATAATTACTAGAGCTTACCAACATTCTCTCTAAGCAAAATAATTTTTAGAAGAGCACAACAAAAAGTGAAAATAAAACGAGCTTAAAAGGATTGTTATCACAGGTCAAAATATCACTTACAAGTCAGAAAAACTGAACATATAACATTGTGCTTTCAGAAGACTTGACCAAGCAATGAAACTTTAAATAAATGTAAAATATCTATTTTTAGAATTTTCTTATGAAAAAAAGATCAGAGGGCAAAGAAGTCAAAACAAAAGTCCTTTGACAGAACTTCAAATCCATTCACAAAAATATATAATAAACATTAAATACATAAAACTGATTTTCCTATATGTATAGGATAGAGTCAACCCCAAACATCAGATGTTGCATCACAAGATCATCAAAATAACATTCAGTTGAATGACAGAAGAGATCAGTGACTGTTAAAACCTACTGTCCATGGAAATTTCCAAATTTGTTTAATTGAACTATTTAAATATAAAATTCTTAACTAAAATTACCTACCTGTTGCAGGGAGAGTAACATTGTACTGAAGAGTAACAAAAATGATAGAAGCTTTTGCTGTTATCTGGAAAAGGGGGAAAAAAAAGACCAAGTCAATTTGTGACTCTCCCCCAAATAACAGGTCTGGCAAAAACATAAGCCTTGTCCCCAAATCTAAGAACCAAGGCCACCCTACCTAGTTCCTGTGGCATTATGATGGACACAATAGGAATTACTGGTCATTAAGGAGTTAATGTAATTCAACAGACTATTCTGCAATTTAGGTAAGATTTGTAATTCATCCCTAAATCTAAGATTTCAAAAGAGACACTCTGCAGTTCCAGTAAGCACTGATTTGACAAATAATGAATCTCTACTCTATATCTACATAATGAACACAAAGCTCCTATCAAGATTTAAATATAAGTTAATAAAATAAAAAGAAGCACAGTTAGCACGAGAAGAGGTCAAAAGAAAGGTCTGTGTATGTGTGTTAACCTCCCACACACCTGGCATGGTTAAACGGTCAATAATAAATGTTTAACTGACCTGACTATTGGTAAAAGTAACACTGTCAGAACAGAAAAATGGAATGCCTACTCAATATTTACAGACAACAGGCATAGTGCTAGACAAGAAAGGACAATACAAAGATGAAGGAAATAATCCCTGATGACAAGGACCTCAGCTGTGTCAGTAGGACAGGTAAACAAATTGTTATGATGCTGCAGAATAAGCGCCAACATCTTATACTATGGGTACTCAGGAGAAACAATACACTCTTGTATTTCCTTTTGGGGTAGGGAATGCAATGAAGCATGTTTTGGAAAGGTTTCTCAGAGGAACTTGGAACTGTGTCTTGCTGGAAAACAGGAGTCACAAGAGAGGATGAGGAAGGCAGCACTGGCAGAAGAAACACAAAGTGCAAAGGTCAAGTAGTAGTAAACGTAAGACCAGGCATAGGGCACACATCAGGGAGGGTAGAAAAGACTAGAACATTATCGGTAGTTAGAGAGGACTATGTTTGTTGAGCTCAGTAGTTTAGATTTGATTTTGCCACAACTGGAGAATTTTCAGGGGGGAAGTTCATTGATGACTTCTGGAAGGACTGCTGCCTATGACCTCCTAGGTGGTCGCCCAGCCCCTTCGGATGCACTCTCCACACTGCAACTAGAAAGACCTGCTAATTATGATACCACACACTCCTCCCTGTCTGCTAAAAACCCTTCGGTGGACTCCCAATAGGTCAGAAAAAGTGGCCCGCCATGGTCTGATTCCTCTCCTCTGCAGATCATTTTTTTCTGCTCCCTTGCCCCCTCAGCTACTCTTGCCATAGGGTCTGTGCTCATGTGGCTCCATCTAGAACACTGCTGGAAAACCTTCCCCCTCAAATCTCAGTTCAATCTCACTTTTTCAAGGAAGGCTTCCCTGTCTTCCAGGAGTAGGTCATTTCTTGTGTTAGATTATCTCAGAGAACTGTGCTCTTTTCCTTGAAAGCATATACTTTGGCTTGATTATACTCATAATTTGTCTCACTCAGTAGAAGGTAAACACCCTAAGAGCTGGGACTATGCCTGTTTCTGCTCATCACTTTGAGTTCAGAGCCCAGTAAGGGGTCTAGCACATATTAGGTGATTGACTAATATTACTGAATAAATACCAGACAAAATAAAAAGCCAAGAGTAAGATATCTGCAAGAGACCACATGAAAGAAAATAAGGCATAGACTAAGATACGAGATATAGGAGGCACTCATGAGGCAAAATAAGGTTGGGAAAACAAGAGAAAAGGATCAAAGACTGTTATTTATTTGCTTGTTCACTGAGTAGGGGACATCTCACTCTGTCACCCAGGCTGGAGTGCAGTGGCTCACTCATGGCAACTGAAGCCCCAATCTGCTGGGCTCAAGTGACCCCTCCACCTCAGTCTTTCAAGTAGCTGGAACTACAGGCATGTACCACTATCCAGCTGATTTTTCGATTTATTGTTGAGATGAGGTCTCACCAAGTTGCCCAGGCTGGCCTTGAAACCCTGGCTCAGGCATCCTCTTTCCTCCACCTCCCAAAGTGTGAGGATCGCAGGCGTGAGCTGCTGTGCCCGGCCAAAGATCATTTATTGCTGCTTATAGCTGAGATTTCTGGGATATAAAGGTGGATAAGCAGTAGGCAGCTAAAACCTAAGTCTAGAACTCAGCAGGGAGAATCTAGCTTAGATAAAGATCTGGGTGTCTCTAGTTACAGGTAGTGGTTGAAGCTGTCAAAGTATATAAGTCATATATGAAGAGTGCATGGTATTTGTATAGTAGTTGGACAACATCAGACCTGTGAAGAAGACAGAGAAAAAGCCAAAACTTCAAGTCCCTAAAATTAAGACAAAATGGTCAGAGAGACAAAGGGAACGAAGAGAGTTTGGCATTCCAAAAGCAAAGGAGGAAACATTTCAAAAGGTGTGGTTGAGGTCAGGCATGGTGGCTCACATCTGTAATTCCAGCACTTTAGGAGGCTGAGGTGGGAGGATCACTTGAGGCCAGGAGTTGGAGACCAGCCTGAGCAACAAAGCAAGACCCCGTCTCTGTAAAAAAAACAGAAAAATTAGTCGAGTGCTGTGGTGCACGCCTCTAGTCCTAACTACTTTGGAGGCTGAGGTGGAAGGATCACTTGAGCCCAGGAGGTTGAAGCTACAGTGAGCCGATTATCACACCACTGCACTCCAGCCTGAGCAACAGAGTGAGATCCTGTATCAAAAACAAAACAAAAGAAAAGAGGTGTGGTTAAAAAAGTCAAAGTTTCAAAAGAGATGTGGCAGAGAAAGAGTGTAACAGACCGGATGATGTAAGTCATCAGTGGTCATGCCTTGAGTGATTCCAACAAAGTAGTGAGTGCAGAGGATGCATCATATGAGGGACAAAATGGCATCCAGTAGATGCCAGGTTAAGCTTTATGTTGTTTTTAGGAAGAAAGAGATCGAGCATGTGTGGGGGAATAGGAAAGGTGCCAGGGAAAAGGGAGAAGTTAAACACACAGGCTAGAACGGAAATAATGGATGAAGTGATACGGTGAGGGACAAAATTGTCAGAGTACTACACTCTTAAACGACTTTTCTTCTTGGACAGGGAAGAAGGCAGAAATATGTATGCTAGATGAGATACAGAAGTTCAAAAGACAAGATACTGAAGCAATCGACACCTGATAAACTTTTATTTTTCTTGTGGTGAGGGGAAAGTAGTATTACATGGTAAGCATAATGGGGACTTAAATTATGAGTCTTTATGTAGTTTCTTTAGGGAAAGGAGGTGGCCAGAAGAGTAAAAAGATCATTGGATATTAGTGTCTTAGGTTAGAAATCTCTGACTTGTAATATTATCTGTGATCATGAGTGTATGACTTTCTCAGCAATCTGTGAATTAAAAGGTACAGAAGGGCAACCCCTTCAGGTCCCCTCCCACTGTGGGAGCTTTTCTGTCCTCTCAATAAATCCTGCTTTTCAAACAACAACAAAAAAAGGCACAGAAAAGGCAAAGAGCAGAGGAAAGCCTGTAGGAAGAGAAGCAAAACGAGAGGGCTACCATACTGCAGGAAAGGAAAAGGGGCCAAGGTACCATCAAATCCTGGAGTAGGTAGAGAAAAGTGAGTTAGTAGAATGAGGTAGGTGAAGAAAATGTAGCTCGTAACTGAATTGTGCTACTCTGGAATTCAGGAGGTAGAACTACGTCAGGTCTGCATGATCAAGTCCAGGATACTGCCACTAAAGTGAGTTGCTGAAATGGGATGGATACAAGAGTCACTTGAATAGAAAAGGCTGTAAGGCTACATACTATATCAAAATTTGGGTCATTCACAAGGATTCATTACAGCAGAAAGATGGCATGAGTTTCTGGGGTAACCCTACTTTCATGTGAATACTTTCAATAAAGTTGATTGGTAACTACATTTCATTTAGTTTTCATAACTTTGTTTAGATTTCATATATATAAACATACTCTCTTCTCATGCTCATGCACATGTTCTCTCTCTCTCTCTCTCATACCCATATTCCATATCCGTGTTTCTAGTTTGGAATATCAAGTCACTACTATCACAGCTAAGAAAACTTCCTGTTAAACAGTCCTCTACAAACAAGTGAAATTCTTCAAAGATAAATTTAGTATCAAATTCTAAAAGCAGCAAAAATTAGATTATCCGTTTATGCTAGCCTTCCAAATAAAATTAAAACCTGGCTTCCAGTTGGTTTAGCATGTGACTTTAAGTAGAAGAAGAGCAAAAATATAAACTACACACCCCAAGAAAGTGTATAGAAAAATCAAACCAGTAATCACATTCCAGGGCTCCTAATCCTCACACCTCAGTCAGCATTGTTTTAATTATACTCATGCCACAATTAATTAAAGTATGATAAGTTAGTCTGGGGTATAAGTAAGCACAGAAATACATATGCACTCAATAGTAAAAATAACTCAGTTTATGACAGCTTTGGACATTTATACTGCTAATCTCAATTTTTAAAAAAAATGAGATTTATTCATACACATCTTAAATAGGTTACCACAAACTCTAATACATTTTCTAATTCTATGCTGTATGCAATGGCATGAATATCGTAACATTTCTTTAATTAAGTGGTCACCAGCTGGGGTTTAGTATCTTATCATATAGAGGTGTTAACTATTTTGCATTTGTCAGAGAAAAGGGTGATTACTACATTGACTGGATTCCTGAAAGGTAGAAATAATTCTGAATATCAAATTTCACTTCCAGCTGGCCTGGTGGCATGTGCCTGTAGTTCCAGCTGAGGTGATGAGGTAAGAGACGATCACGTGAGCCTGAGAGTTTAAGGCCACCATGGACAAGATGTTGTTTCAAAAAAAAAAAAGAAAAAAAAAGGCTCCTTTTGTAGTTCACAAGCATTGACGACCGGGAGTTTCACACTCAGACCCTGTTAGGCTATTGGCACATTACTTGTCTGACATGAAAATTAAAAATTAATAAATAAATAAATGAACAGATAAATGGAACAGCCCCTCTCCCAAACTGTTCCAAGATCATTGTAATTGTAACTGTCCCCAAAACCTGAATGGCACAAAAAAACCTATAGATTTTTGAATGTCTATCTTGACAAAGTCACTCTTTTCTAGAAGGAGATATTTACCTTATGAATCCCCAAATCTTCACTCCTCTTCCACAGCCTTATTTTCAGAAAGCTTCCTTTCCAAGCATTCTCAAAGTTTTGACTGTTCAGGCTGGGTGTGGCGGCTCATGCCTGTAATCCCAGCACTTTGGCAGGCAGAGAGGCAAGAGGATTGCCTAAGCCCAGGAGTTCAAGGCCAGCCTGGGCAACTTGGCGAGACCTCATCTCTACAATAAATCAAGAATAATTACCTTCATGGTGGAGCATGCCTGTAGTACCTGGCAGGCTGAGGCAGAAGGATCACCTGAGCCCAGCAGGTTGAGGCTGCGGAGGCCATGAATGTGCCACTGCACTCCAGCCTGGGTGACAGAGTGAGACTCCAACTCAAAACAATAAGAAAGAAATGATAATGTTTTGACTGTTAAAGTTTTCCTAACTCAAATATAAAGCCACTTTATAAATCATGGCTTGTGTTACTGGGACAGACATTGTAATAACACTATTATTTCAAAATTCACAAGCAATTTTTGATAATAGAAAAGTTCCCTGAAAATTGAACTGATTACTTCTTTATTGACCTCCTAATCTCCTTAGATGCTATGTGCCGGGCCCTTCTCTCACATAAAACTGTTGTTTTCTACTTTCCAACTTTGATGAGTTTCCAAGGAATAATAATAGCCAAGCACTGAACTAGGCATTATGTATATTAGTAAATTTAATTTTCAGAGTAATCCCCAAAACCCCATTTTATAGATAAGGAAACTTAAGTTCTCAGACGCTGTAGGTCACTCCGTCAGAAAGCTGCAGGGCCCTAACTTGGACATGGATTCCTTTAGCTTCATAATCCATGTTTTTATAGTACATCTACATTGCTTCTTCATTTTGACTAGCAATACAGTATGTTATTTCTTTGTCAATTTCACCATAAATCCTCTGACATTTCCTCAATATATTTGCACAAAAGTCGGACACTTCTGAAAATCATCTATTTGTCTACTATTCTAGCACAAATACTGTAATTCTATAATTATTATAACTTTGAGACTCAGTAGCAATTACTTTAAAGTCAAACAGCAAAACTAACCTAATCAATATTTCATACACATAGGTAACATGCTTTCAAATCCTAACACTTGAACATATGGTAAGAAAAATGAACAACTTGCACAAACTCCCCTCTTTTGTATACCACTTTAATACTCCCTTTTGAATTAATCTTAAAGAAATTTACCTTATTTCTGCTTGTCTATTTAGATGTATAAGTTTTATAGATTTTTATAAAGGCGACAATCCACTCACTTAAAAATCATTAACATCTTAGGCAAAGTGTGAGTGGTGAACTTCCCTAGAAATTCAGTAAAAGAATGTGAAATAGTTTACATAAAAGCAAAGTTATACCATTTCTAAGTGTCAGAATTTCTGCTTTACATTCCATTTCATTCAAAGCACTGCAAAGATCCCTTGCAGGTCAGTGTACTCCTAAATTATGTTTTAAAGTCAAAGATTCTTATCATGTAGAGATGGGTTATGACAAGTTATGCGAAATTGTTGCATATATTGCAGATATGAAAGTACTGCTTTTAATATCAAAGCAGAAAGTATACATAAATATCAAATTCAGGAAATGAGTGCAAGTGTTTAGCACTGCATTTTTAATGAAAACATACATTCATATAATGCTTTGCAGACTATCAGATGCTTTCATACCAGACTATCTGAGCCTTGCAACAATGGCTATGACAAGAATTGTAAAGGCGATACTATTTTCTTATAGAAAGCAAAACATTGAGGCTCAGACTTGGGTCACCCTGTAGGTAACTGGCATAAGCTCAGCCTAAGATAAAGCCTGCAACATATGTTAGTTCCCTTCTACCTAACCTGCAACTATACCAGCAACCTCCTTAACAGTGGTTGCAAACACACATGACACTTTCAGGAATAAAAAACCTTTATATCTAGAACCAGAAAAGCCCATTTGAGGGCAAAGTAAAAGTAAAATATTAAGCTATTTAATTATAACTTAACTATAAGCATTATACTTATATGTTTTTAAAAAAACCCAAACAGGCTCCGCTAAAAAATGCATTCATCTTTTGGTCACTGGCAGTCTCATTCCATTAGTTTTTCTCAAGGATTCTTAATGTGGTGTATATTCTTAAAAAGCACCTCCTGTGTCCCAGGCACCACTCTAGGCACTAGCAATAAACTGGTTAAAAAAAAACCCCAAAACTCAAAATCTCTGCCCTCACTGAAATTACATGCCAGGAAGGTGGAGACAAAACAAATTACTAAAATAATGAGTATCTGTTGATGAGACATAAGGGCTACTGGGAAACACACAAAAAGGGAAAGAAGCAATGGGCCTGTGTACTGGGGAGCGAGGGGGAAAGACGTAGGACGTTACGCGTTCACCTTGCAAAGTTTATTACCCACGTTCAACAGCTGTTAGATCAGTCATCAAAATACTAGAGGTGGGAAGAGAATTGACACACTCTTGACACTCTCATCCTCTCCTTCAAGAAACAAAAAGAAAACCACTCGACTCCTCGGCACCGCTGTTCAGCACCTCGACGGGATCAGATTTTGCTTCTTGAGGGCAAGGGCAAGCGTCGGGGCAAAAAGTTCGAAAACGGCCGGGCGCTAACACCCGTCTAAGGACCGCGAATGAAAAGCCTCGGGTGCGCCTTCAGCCAGCGGGTGCCCCGCGGCCACCGCCCTTCGAGTGGGCAGCAGATGCCCGACTCGGTGTGTTT